>NC_142838.1:5000-308030 GCF_061612785.1 Hesperophylax consimilis | reverse complement strand
TAAAGAAATAGTTTTGACATCTTTGAAAACAAACACATCCTCGGTGAAAGTAATCGATTATAAAGAAATAGTTTAGACATGTTTGAAAACAAATACATCCTCTGTGAAAGTAATCGATTATAAAGAAATAGTTTAGACATGTTTGAAAACAAATACATCCTCTGTGAAAGTAATCGATTATAAAGAAATAGTTTTGACATCTTTGAAAACAAACACATCCTCGGTGAAAGTAATCGATTATAAATAAATAGCTTAGAATTTTTTTGAAATATCATGTACAGCAATTTTCTAAGCTTTACTTCATAATATTTTATAACAAACAGTAAAAAAATTGTATCCTGGTCCTGGTAGTGGTGGTGAGTAGTTAGTAGAAAAGAGAGATAGATATTTCCATATTATGTTTCACATTAAAACGAAATCACATTACCCAAAGAAAAACAATTTGTAAGAAATTAGCCTCCTCTCCTTTCGACGCTGGATTTCTTTCTCTCCCAGTTCATGAATTCCCTTATAATAATAATAATTAGATGATTTGTATAGCGCCGTTTATAATAATAATAATAATAATTGGATGATTTGTATAGCGCCGTTTTTGTGCAAAATCACCTCAAGGGAGCTGTGCAAATAAATAATACATTTCTACAATGATCTATGTTATTACTAGCTTATAATTAACTAACTATATATGGAGATAATATATTAGGGTGGACAATACTCGTTGCTATTTTGTAAAAAGACTGTGATAAAGTCGCTTGAAAATCTGACAATCCTTATCTCTAACAAATTGTTTTACAAGAATTTACATAAATATATTAAAAAAATATAATACAAAAGAAATTTTAAAACGCATTAAATTGTTTTTCTTCTTTCTCATTTTTTTTACAAATTTATAAATATAACATATAAAAAAGTGAAGAGTGTTAATTTATTACACACCACCACCATAAGCAAATTTAATTGAAATAAGTACCCACCCGATCAAAAATAATACCCTTTTGTTCATAGGATGATACTAATTATTAGTATTTTTCTGCAAGCTTGGTAACAGTAGTTGCGTAGGCAAACAGTGAACAGTTCTTTCTAATGCTGGAATTATTGGAAGTTTTTATATATTTTCTATTAGTCAATTGAGAATAATGTTTGGTGAATCACTCTAAATTTTTTAAGGTTTTTTCATTTGTATCGTTTTAGATATTATGTATTGTTCCTAGGTGATGTGTATTGCTATTTTCTAAGCTTAGTATTTAACATGATACTTGTATAATACAGTATATCCCTACATAAATATAATAACAACCCGTCACTATTTCGAATAGAATTTTCCTTTCCGAACGTATTGACGTTTCTTGCTATGGTATGCAGAGTGAAGGAATATGCATCGCTACGAAAAGACATAAATCAGGATAGGAACCGGAAGTAAAGGACTTGGCAGGAAACAGGAAATACATCAGACACCCAGCGTTCTTGGGAGTGAGGAACTAATACCAAAATGATTAAAGGCTAGAGACCCACCGTTGGAGATGTTAAAAAACGTAATGGAGTATTTTTAGAGTAGTAATTCAAGAAAGAAACCCGATCACAACATACAAAAAATAAATGTAATGAAGTTTTATCATAATCAAGCGATGTTTATAAATTATTTTGTGTTCATCGCTTTATGTTTTAGAAAAAACGTTACATGCGCCAACTAGTTTTATCATTAAGGCCTTACTATATAGTAGAAATAAAAAACTCAGTTATATTAATTAACGACAGATAAATAAGAAATTATTGTAAAGTCATACAAAATTTTACCAGGTTTTATCATTTTACCATTTTATTGGAGGTTACCTTCAAGGTCGTCTGCCAGTTGCTTTTCCCCATACAAATATTGGCAGGATGCATTTTTCTTAACTAATTAGCGGTCAAATTTTGCAATTAGTTTTAGTAAAGTAACATGTCGGATATTTTCGCCCCAAAAATAACACCGGAAGTGGTCCCTCTCCAGGACTCCCCCCGAGTGGAAATCTCGTTTTTTTACTAATCATATTTGGGGCCAGAAGCCTATCGGATATAATTTGAACGGTAATCGCTTGAACTATAGGGGTTTTTTTACTAATCATATTTGGGGCCAGAAGCCTATCGGATATAATTTGAACGGTAATCGCTTGAACTATAGGGGTTTTTTTACTAATCATATTTGGGGCCAGAAGCCTATCGGATATAATTTGAACGGTAATCGCTTGAACTATAGGGTTTTTTTTACTAATCATATTTGGGGCCAGAAGCCTATCGGATATAATTTGAACGGTAGTCGCTTGAACTATAGGGGTTTTTTTACTAATCATATTTGGGGCCAGAAGCCTATCGGATATAATTTGAACGGTAATCGCTTGAACTATAGGGGTTTTTTTACTAATCATATTTGGGGCCAGAAGCCTATCGGATATAATTTGAACGGTAGTCGCTTGAACTATAGGGGTTTTTTTACTAATCATATTTGGGGCCAGAAGCCTATCGGATATAATTTGAACGGTAATCGCTTGAACTATAGGGGTTTTTTTACTAATCATATTTGGGGCCAGAAGCCTATCGGATATAATTTGAACGGTAGTCGCTTGAACTATAGGGGTTTTTTTACTAATCATATTTGGGGCCAGAAGCCTATCGGATATAATTTGAACGGTAGTCGCTTGAACTATAGGGGTTTTTTTACTAATCATATTTGGGGCCAGAAGCCTATCGGATATAATTTGAACGGTAGTCGCTTGAACTATAGGGGTTTTTTTACTAATCATATTTGGGGCCAGAAGCCTATCGGATATAATTTGAACGGTAATCGCTTGAACTATAAGGGTTTTTTTGGGATTCGAATTGTTACATTTGCAAAATATTATATTGTTTCTTTATAATAATAACCGATTATTCATATCAATTTTGAATGAATGAAAATCCTGCTCATCCATCTTGTAGTGTCGTCGTTGCATTGAATGTACTTATTCCATAAAAGGATTACTGGACGAGGATGTTCATTATCTAAACAAACCCACAATACCTAGATCGGACTCGATCAAACATATGAAAAAAGCACTCAACTTTACTTCTAACTACGGAATAACTGCAAAAGATTTAGTTATTTCTAAGAAGTACGTACTATCTGGCTTTGGGTGTAGTATGGTATCGTTGTATAAAAGCTTAACCCAAAGTCTTATCGACCAAATTATCTTTCGTGAGTCATATTATGATAATAATGTTTTAACCTGAGTCACGCTACAGGTAGGTATTAGTCACTGTCCTGAAATTGAAGTAACTAAAAAACTCAATAGAACCGTTTAGACTTTAGACGATACAAACATTTGAACGAGTTGAGTAGATAGAAACAGGAATACATTCAATTTATGGAGGAACGTTTACAATATTTTATAAAAATAAATTCAATCTTAAATAACGAAAATACGTTATTGATATGTATTGATTTTTTAAAATTAATAACCTTCTGCACTTGGCAACGCGTTGCTGTCAGTTTGTGTATATAGAGAAACAATAGCACGTGTTATGTTCTTATGTTCAGCAGATTGCTCTGTTTAAAAAAGAAGCCTATTTTTACCTGTCACATGTGACATCTATTTAATATAGGTATAAATTAATCAAAATAAAAAATTATTTATTGTAAAATAAAAATTACAAAAGGTGTAGCTTATGGGTAGACCCCATTTCTTCCAGCTAACCACATTTATTTAATTACAATGTTTATATAATATTATTTGTTTTATTATAATAATTACAATGTTTATACAGATAAAATAACAATATAACAATAAAAAAATAAAAAAATACCAAAATACAAATATATATACCAATAAAAATAGGCGTTTCATTTACGTGAGGTATTCACTCAACGTGTAGTGACATTTATTAACAAGGAAAGTGTTTAGTAACGATTTGAATTTGTGTGTATCTTGTATTTGTTTAATGTTATGTGGAAGGTTGTTATATAATTTAATGGCCATGTAGTATGGTCCTTTTTGGAATATTGTTTTGTTTGCTTTTGGTATTAGTAAGTTTTCTGTGAGCCTTGTAGCGTATTTATGTGTTGAGTTTTTTAGTGGGAACTTGTCTGTAGATGATCGCACTAACATGAAAAACTCCATTATATATATGTCTGTGACTGTCAGAATTTTCAGATTTTTGAACATACTACATGAATCTAAACGATCAGAGTTTGTAATTTTTCTTATGCATCTCTTTTGTATGATGAAAACATCTTTAGCGTTTACCGAGTTTCCCCAAAAAATAATACCGTATTTTATTATTGAATATACATAACCATAGTATGCGGCTATTACTGATTCGGTGTTTAATATTTTTTCAATGTACCCAGAACATAAGAAAAACTACTGATTTTTGCTAGAATTTTTGAGACATGTTCTTTGCAGTTTATGTTTATATTTAATTCTATTCCCAGTATTGAACAGGTTTGGGAAGGTTCGATAATATTATTATTAATGTTTACATTTATATTTATAGGTGTAGCTTGCACTGGACAAAATTTTAAGATTTGGGTTTTGTTTGTGTTGAGTGATAGATGTTGCGATAACAGGCAGTTTGGTATTAATTGGCAAGTCTCGTTAACTTGTTTTTTTAAATTCGTCAACGTCTCCATTACATTCAAACAACAAAGCGGTGTCATCAGCAAACATTGAACATTCTGTGCCAGCAATACTTGGAAGTTCGTTTATATAGATAAGGAAGAGGAGAGGCCCAAGAATGCTTCCTTGTGGCACACCCTTGTTTATTGTTCTCCATTTGGATTCTACCATGTACTGGACCATTTTTTCATTGATATTTGAAATTTGAACTTTCTGCTGACGATTTTTTAAGTACGATTCAAACCATTTTAATGCTAAACCTCTAATACCCACATGTTCAAGTTTAATTAGAATAAGCTCATGATCAACACTGTCGAATGCTTTTGAGAGGTCGAGAAAGATACTTACAGTTTTTTTTACTAATATTAATATTTTCTAGAATTTCGTTCAAAAAATTGAAAACTGCCTGTGTTGTTGAACGGCCTTTACGGAATCCAAATTGTTGTGGACATATTATCTCAAAGTTTTCGAGAAAGTTATAAATGCGATTGTACATGGCTCTTTCAAATATTTTTTGAAAAGTTTGGTAATAAGGATATCGGTCTGTAGTTTGAGATTTCCTGTTTAGGACCCTTCTTATACAAAGGTACAATAATAGATTGTTTTAATTGTTCTGGGAAGGTTCCTGATTCAAAAGATTTGTTAATTAATATTTCCAACGGGTAACTTAACGCTTCTGCACATGCTTTTATAATTTTTATAGGGATTTCGTCAGTGCCGACACTGTTTTTATTTTTCAGTTTTACGATGATTTTAATAATTTCCTCCCTGTTTACAGGCATTATAAAGAATGATCGCGACTGTTTGTTTTTGACTATTTTGGCAGATTGTGGATGTAGAGATGTGTTTTGTGGTGGTGGCGGTGGTGCAAAGAAAATGTTAAATTCATTTGCAATGTTTTTTGGTTCTGATACCAGGTTATCATTTATTTTAAGACAGATTTTTGGTTTACTTTTAGAATTAGAATTATTTGAGTTCTCTTTTATTATGTTCCACGATGTTTTGGTTTTATTTTGCGCGTTTTGAATTCGTTTACTATTGTAATTCCGTTAAGCTACTTGTTTTACTTTACTGAGATTTTTTTTGTATTGTTTGTAATTGTTTATGATTGTGAGGTCATTTGTGTTTTTTTGTTTCATGTACAGATGTCTTTTTTGTCTAATAGATATAAAGGGGAAACAAAGCTTCATACCATTATTTATTTCATTAATGAAGTATTCGTAGCTGTCATTAATGGATTCAAAGGATTTCAGTGGTTCCCAACATATACACGATAAGTAATTGTTAAAAATGTTTGTGTTTTCTGTGTTAAATAATTGTTTTTTTGTATACCACGTTTGGTTTATATTATATTCTGTTTTTACGTGCATTAACTGTGCCATATGATCTGATACAGCTAATTCTGTGACTTCACATGTGTAAGAGCTTTTTAATATATTTGTACCTATATGATCAATTATACTTTTTTTATTTCCCTGTATACGAGTAGGTTTATCAATAATCAAGCGAATGTTGTGAGATTTTAGTGTGTTTTTGAGTGAATCTGCGTTTTTGTTCTTGTAGCTTGTATCAATATTTAAGTCACCGCAGAGTATTATTTTTTTTTTGTTTTTGCAAATTTTGTTTGGTAAAGGCTCAAGTTGTTCAAAAAAAATATTAATATAAGAGTTAATTTTAAGTTTTGGAATTTCTATACCAACACATTCAAATAAAAATTCTTTTGTTATTTGTTTAACAAATTCTATTTCTTTAAATACAATGTTTTCGTTTTAAATACAAAGTAAATGGAGACACCTCCATGAATATGACTCTCTCGACAAAAAATTGAACGTAATTTATAACCATTAAAATTAATAGATGTCGTTTCATCCTTTTGTAACCAGTGTTCGCTAACACAAAGTACATCGATATTTTTTTCATATAGAATATTTTCTAATTCTAGGGTTTTATTTCGAATGCATTGTATGTTTTGATGCATTATATTGAAGGTGGATTTGATGTTGTCAAGTTAAGGAGTACGAGTATTATTCATAAAAAAAATAGTTTGTTGTTCCGGGTAAGGTGAGTTTCTGTCATCTCGGGTTTGTGTAGGAATGGATGAATGAATATATTTTGGGTTTTTTTCTGATGGATGTGGGTGCTCAAAATTGTAGACTGATATTTTATTGATCTCATTTTTTATTGCGCCCTTGTTAAGCTCATCATTTTGATAATTGTATGGTTATTCATTTTTTCATAAAAAATGGGCCCAGTAAATTTACAATAATTTTTGAATTAGAAGATGTGAGATGTAATCTCAGAATTCAGTTTATAGATGTTTAAATAGTTGTTTTTAGTAACTGGATGTATTAGGACATTAGTATGGGCTAGTTGTCGTAGGGTGTAGTACAAGTTGCTTAGAAAGTTTTTAGGGGATGTCTCATTTTCTCCGGCTATTAAAATTACAAAATCATTTTTGTTTAAATTCTTACTTTCTCTTATGATGTTTGCCGTGTACCAGTCTAGTGTTGCCCCAGGGTATATATAGCTGGAACAATCTACATCTTTAAAGTTTTTTTCCAGATTTCTTCTTATTTGGTGGCCTGCTTCTTCTCCAAAGATCCGTATTTTTATTTCTTTCCATTGAAGTTGTGCTGTTTTAATTTTGTGATGTGTGATGTCCTGTGCCGGAAGAGGTTTTTAATTTCTTTATTTTGGTTATTAATATTGGTGAGATGCAATTTGTTTTTAAATTCTTCATTTTTTCTGCCATGTTTACGAGAAACGACTTGTTTTCATTCGTTACATTTTTTACTTCAATAATATTTTGGGTAAAGTTTTTTATTAGTGGTCGTAATATTTTTAATTCGCCCTTCATTTCATTATTTTCAGCTACTAAGTGGGAAATAATGTCGAATAGTTTATCCATGCCTTCGTTTATTTTTTCTTTTAGAATGATTTTTCCTTTCCCTTCCGTTATTATTTTTTTTAATATTATTTATGGTAAGTCTTGAGTTTTTCAGGGCATTATTTACCTCGTTTGCTTCTATCATTTTGGACGTTTCTTCTTCATTTTCTCTTTTATCCTCCGAATCTGAATAAGGATCCTCCTCGTGTTGATTTGGAGATCTTGGGGTCAGACAGGATTTTGTAAACGGGTCCTCATTTTTTGATTTAGGTGTTTTATTACCTTTTTCCATTTTAAAAGATTATTCAACAGAATTTGATATTGTATTCACTTATTGCCCTCTATTGATCAATAGCGGTAAATAATATATTTTTAATTCATTTATGTATTAACAGCCATCTGTTGTTTATTAGCGCAAATTATTAGTTTATTATGCGATTATGGTTAAATTTATGCATTTACTGCCATCTATTGACAGGTAGCGATAAGTGGAACGTATGTAGGTAGAGTATTCGATATCAAATCATTAAGGTTAAACGCAACGCTCGTTGTATTCTACGTGTTCACAGATGGCGTTAATTAATTAATTTTGTTTAAATACGCCTTTGCGAGGTATTGCTTTACAGTATTATGACAAATTATTTGTTTGCGCCCTCATATACGCAATATGAATAAGAATAAATAGTTTTGCCCATATAAAAACTCAATTCTATCGAGAAAGGCATACAAATACAATATTGGATTGAATCATCGGTAAAATATTGTATTTGTGTGCCTTTCTCGAAAGAATTAAGTCTTTAAACGAACAAAACTATTGATTCATATTCATATTGCATATATACGGGCGCAAACAAATGATTTTTCTTAATATTGTAAAGCATTTTATTTTTTATTTTTTTATTTTTTATTGTTGATACATTTTTTTTACAATATTTCATATTTCAATTTAGTAATGTTGGCCTCACTGGGTTGTTTACCCGTGCTGAGGCCCCTTGCAAAAGCGTATTTAAACAAAATTAATTAATTAACGCCATCTGTGAACACGTAGAATACAACGAGCGTTGCGTTTAACCTTAAATGTCAAAAAATCACAATGATTTGAATTTTTAAAATCATTTTTTTCTTATATATAGTTCATGTACATACGTAGTAATTGCTTCAGTTTTACAATAACACTGTTATGCTTCTGTTTCACAGGTTTTATGTTGATTAAACATACGTTTTGCACTTTATTTTTACTGTTTTATACGGAGCAAATTGCACTTGACTTTCTATTCTGAATGTTATTGTTATTATTATATAAAAACACACGCGTATTCGAATGCAACGTTGTTTCCAAGTTTCAAAGCAATCGGTGAAGATCTTGAGGAGATTTTACATTTTTATTTATAGAGAAAGATACGTGTATGATGATTGTATTAGAACACAGGTAACAGTGTACTTTTTAAAAAAAAAAACCACACACAGTTATGTTAGATTTTTTTTATATATCCTTTTGCAGCAGTTTCTGAAATGAATTTAGTAGTGACATTGGTCTGTAATTTTGATGTAATACTTCTTGACAATTATTCATTTATTATTGTATACGCTTGTATCTATGTTGTGTTATATATTTGTAACAGGTATAACTTGTGGTAATATGATATATTATATTCTTCCTAATTATACATAATTTATTTGTTTTGTTTTTTATTAGATAAATTATACATATAGATTAGACGGTATATATTAGGTGTATTATGTAGAGCCATCTATGTAACGAAATGAAACATTTAATGGAGACGAGCTTATGTGTTTGTCCAATAGGTTTCATGGTGCACGGACGGCGCAGAACGTTTGCGGCGGCTGGGGGTTCCGCGCTCCGCTATTTCGCTGTCGGAGGGAGAGGCGCTGCAGGAGGGGACCTTCGGGAGACTGCTGCGCGGGGAGTTGAGGCAGGGAGCCGATCACAAGGAAGTGCTCGTTAAAACTATATCCGGTAGATGGCGCTCATTTCAGTTATATTACATTTTGTATTCAATCAAATATCTGGGTCTATGAGAAGTGTGAGTGTGAAAAATCTTGTACAGCAATTTTCCCAAGAATATTTTCGTATCCTATTAATAACAGATATGCCTACCAATTAAAGGCAACGCGGATATGAAAACTTCGTTTAATCAGTAAAATATTGTAAGAAACTGTACATTTAAATGGTGATTTTCAGTAGTCTAATAATAAGGTTTTTTTTTCATTCTCGAAAAAACTTACAAATGTGCCATTTTTGATTAACCGCCAAAATTATGTGTTTTTTTTTTTTTTCTTGCGAGATCCGGCCGGATGAGTTAAAAAATTCATTGTGGGAAGAGAGGAACCTACAATACATAGATGATAGTAGTTAATAGGTACAATTTTACATTGGTATGTTGTGAATTCGGCGGCGTTGATGTCACGCTGGTGACATCCGTTTAACCAGACAGTGGCGGTTTCGTTGTCATAATGACATCGTTGCCATTTGGAACCGTTCCGAAATGTACGGTTTTTCAAATAATTAATTATGAATGAAAATATTAAAATTACACATTTTCAGTATTTTCAGTACAATTATCAGATTCAGAACACACATTTGAAGGGTGTTCCTAGTTTGTGAAAATACCCTATTAGAGTAATGCAATGGCTGGCTACTTATTGTTCCAGAGGCGGCATCGGGGGGGCAGGCCGCCCTGATGGTGCGCGAGGCCGGGCTGCTGGCGGGCCTGTCGCACCGCAACCTGCTCTCTCCGCTGGCTGCCTTCCTGCCCGACACCCTCTCGCTTCCTCTCATCGCGTATCCCCACCTAGCCCTCGGAAATCTCAAAAGGTTCGTCACACTCTTTATATCATCTCGTGGGAGGATATTGTTGAGCCTCAGCATTTTATTATTCCGAGGCCCTCAGGCCCTTATTGTAGTTAAGATACCATTACGGAAGTCACCACGACTTGTTCAAGATACCACAATGCAGAACAGTTATTCTAGCACAGCATAGCATGACAAAATAGATGTTGATGAGAATGATATTTCTTTAATAAAACTTAACAAAATTATTGTTAAGTTACCAAGTTATTGTTTTATTTAAAATTATAATATAACTAAGTTATTGTTTTATTTCGAATATATTACAATTCTTTCAAAATCGGGGCAGGTGCTCTTTTGAGGCCAGGTTTAGGTTTATTGATTTTTCTAAAAACCCAATGGGTATTTCACAGCTTTCCAAGTTTAATCGACTAAAATTGTTAAAAATTACAAAATCAATTTCTAATTATGCATACATACAATCATTATCTAATTTTTAAGTATAGTATAAATCTTGTTAATTTTGAACTAAGTAATTTTGAGTTATATCTCATTTTTTTAAAAATTATACTAAATTTAGTCTACTTTAAAAAAGTACGAAACATTCTTTGCTGAAAAATTAGTATTTCGAGGTCAAAATTTGGCAAATACTGAAAAAAGATTTTCAAAAATTACCGTTTTTGGATTTTTGACAAAGATGCGTCAAAAATGTCTTGTACAACTTACCGAAAAAATCGTAATTACCCCATTTGATGTTAGGTAAGATGCTTCAATAGTAAGAGTAGTTGCTAAAACAGTTTGTTGTCTAGTGCTGGATTTTGGTTTCACTATGCCGCCGTACGGTGGCTTCTTCCATAGAACCGATGGGACATTGTAAATTTTGACGATATATTGAAATTAATTATCAATTTAAATTATTTATTTTTTATAAATGAAAATAATTTTTGAGGATTACCTTGAAGTGATTTGAATGTTATTTTTAATTGTTAGTTTTTTGGTTTATTTCGAAGGCTCGTATCGTTAATACTGTTTATTTTATGTTTAAAACATATTTTTACTGTTTTTTTCTATGTTTCTACATATTTTTATTATTTATGCTTTATGGATTTTTAACGTCTCAAAAATTAAGAGAAACTTTTAAAACTAAAATATAGTTTGTCCACCTGGGTCCTTCAGGAAACCAATATATAAAAAAATATGTAATAATTATTGTAGTAAGAGGTTAAAAATTAGAGAGATAATAATAATAATTTTTTTATTTTTATTTTTGGAGATTTCCGAGAACTGTATCTGATATGTGGATTATTATTATTTAGATGTACTAATTTTGATTATTTACTTATTTTTCTATGCTATACGTAGTATGTACACTAAAATTTAATAAAATTTGAACACACTAAATTTATATATTTCTATAGATCTTTTTTTAGTACCTAGGTACCTAGGTACATACCTAACAATTATTTATATAGATTTGTTTTTAGTAGGTACCTAGGTATCTACATACTTAATAATTATTTATATATTTATATAGATTTGTTTTTAGTATTTATTGTAGGTACCTACATACCTAACAATTATTTAGATGTTTAGATTATTCTTCCTTTAAATTCTATAAGTATAATTATATCGTTTTCCAGAGAGTGCATAAATAATTATAAATATTTTTAAAAAAAAAAATTTTGTAGTCAGTCAGCTTTGTTTCCAAGAGAGAGGTTTCGTGCAATGTAGTACCAATGCCTTAGTTATATGCATTTATTTTTACCTGTACTACTCCATACTACTCTATCCAGAACATAAAAAAAAACAATTTATGATAGTAAAATTTAATTAAAAAATTTATAATAGTAAAATTTAATTTTTTCATAATTAAATATTTGAGTACTCGCCTTGCATTGTTCAGTGCTACAACTTGCGTAGTTTTTTAAATGTTCTTGTGATATATGTGTTAATTCTTTCGTCTTTAGTAATGAAGTTTATCGAACATTGAAATTGCCTGTTAACATTTGGAGGGATCTAACAGATATGCTTACAGTGAATACTATTCACGTAGAAAAGTCCTCAGTATGGACGAGAAGAGTTCCAGCCACAATGACCACAGTACTGTTACCATTTGGAGCGATCTAACAGATATGTTTACAGAGAATACTATTCACGTAGAAAAGTCCTCAGTATGGACGAGAAGAGTTCCGGCCACAATGACCACAGTACTGTTACCATTTGGAGCGATCTAACAGATATGTGTACAGTGAATACTATTCACGTAGAAAAGTCCTCAGTATGGACGAGAAGAGTTCCAGCCACAATGACCACAGTACTGTTACCATTTGGAGCGCTATAACAGATATGTTTACAGAGAATACTATTCACGTAGAAAAGTCCTCAGTATGGACGAGAAGAGTTCCAGCCACAATGACCACAGTACTGTTACCATTTGGAGCGCTATAACAGATATGTTTACAGAGAATACTATTCACGTAGAAAAGTCCTCAGTATGGACGAGAAGAGTTCCAGCCACAATGACCACAGTACTGTTACCATTTGGAGCGATCTAACAGATATGTTTACAGAGAATACTATTCACGTAGAAAAGTCCTCAGTATGGACGAGAGGAGTTCCAGCCACAATGACCACAGTACTGTTACCATTTGGAGCGATCTAACAGATATGTTTACAGAGAATACTATTCACGTAGAAAAGTCCTCAGTATGGACGAGAAGAGTTCCAGCCACAATGACCACAGTACTGTTACCATTTGGAGCGATCTAACAGATATGTGTACAGTGAATACTATTCACGTAGAAAAGTCCTCAGTATGAACGAGAAGAGTTCCAGCCACAATGACCACAGTACTGTTACCATTTGGAGCGATCTAACAGATATGTGTACAGTGAATACTATTCACGTAGAAAAGTCCTCAGTATGGACGAGAAGAGTTCCAGCCACAATGACCACAGTACTGTTACCATTTGGAGCGATCTAACAGATATGTTTACAGAGAATACTATTCACGTAGAAAAGTCCTCAGTATGGACGAGAAGAGTTCCGGCCACAATGACCACAGTACTGTTACCATTTGGAGCGATCTAACAGATATGTGTACAGTGAATACTATTCACGTAGAAAAGTCCTCAGTATGGACGAGAAGAGTTCCAGCCACAATGACCACAGTACTGTTACCATTTGGAGCGCTATAACAGATATGTTTACAGAGAATACTATTCACGTAGAAAAGTCCTCAGTATGGACGAGAAGAGTTCCAGCCACAATGACCACAGTACTGTTACCATTTGGAGCGATCTAACAGATATGTGTACAGTGAATACTATTCACGTAGAAAAGTCCTCAGTATGGACGAGAAGAGTTCCAGCCACAATGACCACAGTACTGTTACCATTTGGAGCGATCTAACAGATATGTGTACAGTGAATACTATTCACGTAGAAAAGTTCTCAGTATGGACGAGAAGAGTTCCAACCACAATGACCACAGTACTGTTATACTGCGTTTAAATTTGCCAAACGAAACGCGAGCCGAGCTACGAATTGTGGGAAAGGAACGAAGGATCGGCGCGACACGCCGCTAGCGGTTGCTTGCGTAACAGTACTGTGGTCATTGTGGCTGGCACTCTTCTCGTCCATACTCAGGACTTCTACGTGAATAGTATTCGAGGCTCGGCTCGTGCTTCGGTTCGTACGTGTATACGCACCATTTCAGTGTCAGTGGAGTGGTAATTGTAGACCGAGGCTGTAGTAGACTGTGGTACCAATCTATTCTACTGTCACTTGCATATCGGGCACGTAATATTTCAGCTCTCCACACAAACCTTGAAAAGTGAAAACTTCTCTCCACACTTTTTGTAAACATTACTTTGCTACGAGTAGTTGTTTGAGCATAACAATTGTCTAATTTCAAGTGTCGTAAATGTATCTTACAAGGTTTTTTCTGGTAAAAGTTTCACAATGAAGTCACTAGGGCCATTTATGATTATTTTAGAAAAAAACATACATGAGGTAGGTACCCAGATAAACTCATTTTTACATATTGTGTCGATGATGGCTAAATGCGGGTTAGAATAGAAGAATTTGGAAAACTAGATATTATTTAAAAAAAATAATTTTAGCCTATTTTACCTAGGTACACATTCACATAAATTGTACTTGGCATAATACCGGCTTTTTAAATAATAATATAAATAATAGTTTTTGCAATTCTTCAAAATATTGTGATCATAGTAGGTATAATTATGTATAATAAGCAATTTTATGATAAATAATGTGATCATAGTAGGTATAATTATGTTTAGTAAGAAATTTGCAAAAATATATTTAGCTCATCTTCCCATATCTAACTGAGAGCTTTCTAAGATTGTATGATTTTTGTTTTCTTGAACACCAATAAAAACACCACTCTTCGAGATGAAATCATATGCATGCATAAATGCTCATTAATTAATAACGTTAATTATTGCCAATTGGGATTTGCAATTAGTGACTAAAAGGCTAGACGAGTAAGTGAGTTCATAGAAGCATCCGTACCATTCTGTAGGTAGGTACCTAGTTATGGTCACACTGGTTCTTATCAGTCCCAACCCCACACAGTATAACTTTATGTAGGTTCTAGTAAGTACCTAAATAGTAATATACTTATCTGTTTCAACTTAGAACCAAGACATTCGTTGTCTAGGTTCTTGTCCACACTATTTCTAAACATTAAATATAGTATCCTAGTTGCCTTAGTAGCTCTGGTGGCCATAGTAGCTGTAGTTGCCTTGATATCATACGGTGGCCACCAGTATGAGTGTATGCATATACCTACGCATGTTCGGTGTCTATTTGACTATTGTGTGTACGGCATGCGCCACAATCGCCACTTTCATTGTTCAGCGCGGACAACACGGTTTACGATTGACCAATAAACTGTTTTTTTGAATCCGTAGAAGTCAGTCTCCTTTGCCGGTTACACTTTGGCGGCACAGTCAAACATTTAAATTCTCAATTACACCCCTTGTAGAATGTATGCATTAGTTCTTGCATAATATAATGTGACGTGGGTACCTTTGTATCTAACTACCTACTCACTGAAATAGAGCTCGTTTTGGGCTTTGGTTTTGGAAAAGAATTTTGTAAAAATTGGTTTACAATGAAATAAAATCTTCATTTTTTACGCTAGTTCCATAGAGGAGACCCCGAAGAAAAAAAACCCTCAGGGCCTAGGTCATCTTTGGGAATGCTGTGTGGAGGGAATTTTTAGGGAAAGGAAGTTCTGGGAAGGAAAAAATGTGTGAGGGGTGGGTAGGAATCTAGGGGTCAATGTGTCCAGGGTTGGCGGACGTATGAATCAGTGGTGCAAGGTGATGGGTCGAGAGTCCGGTTGGAGGGGTCAAAAGGTCTCCCTATACCAGTCTCTCCCGATCCGTCCCACCATTCAGCAGGTGGTCAAACGCATCCGCCGCCAAGACCTAGACAAACCTTAACCCCATGAATCCGAACGCCCTGCTAAGTCACTAAACTTAGCGAACCCCTTTGTAAGAGCGATATAAAAAATTATAGACCTTTTTCTAAACTTGACTACATAGGAAAGTTATTTAAGTCAATAATATATGACAGTCTATTAGCTCATGTAAGTAAATATATTATCATTGAGCAGCACGGGTTTTTACCTCGGCGTTCCACAACAACTAACCTTCTCGAATACACCCAGTACATCCGCGATAGCATCGCAAAAAGTTTACAAGTAGATGCCATCTACACGGATTTTAGCAAAGCATTTGACCAGTTAAATCAATCATTACTCATCAAGAAGCTGGAAAAGTTTGGCATAAATGGAAATACTTTGAAATGGTTCGAAAGTTACATTACAGAAAGAAAACTGCAAGTGGTTGTAGGAGGGTACTCCGCGGATCTTTTTACTGCAACGTCGGGAATTCCACAGGGTTCGCATCTTGGACCTTTGCTATTTTTAATCTTTATCAACGAAATAATTTTTAGAATAAAAACATCAAAATATCTCCTGTTTGCCGATTACCTTAAGTTGTACAAAAAAATTACATCATTAGAAGATTGCACCGATTTGCAAAAAGACTTATCATCACTTCATGAATGGTGTACACTAAATAATTTATATTTTAATGAAAACAAATGTGCCGTAATTTCATTCACAAAGAATATTAATAAATTCTCAAACACATATCACATTAACAATATCCCTTTACTAAACAAAACTTCAATCAAAGACTTAGACGTGACATTTGACTCGTCACCTAGCTTCAATAAACATGTAGATACAATTTCAAAAAGTGCATCACAAGTATTAGGATTAACGCTTAGAATCACAAATTGTTTTAAAAGTACAGAATTAACTCTAACATTATATAAATCAATTGTGCGAAGTATTCTCGAATACGCATCAACAATTTGGTCTCCCAATTATGAGATTCATAATTATAGGATTTAATCCATACAAAGGAAACTAACCCGTGTAATTGCTTATCGTGAAGGTTTATCTGGTCAATTTCGAACATATAATGACCGAATTTTGCACTACAAACTACACTCACTGACGGTCAGTCGTAAACTTTCTGACGTACTGCTCCTACACAAAATTATACATGCATCAGTTGATACACCAAACATTTTATCCCAAATTAATATTCCATCAAGAAAATCAACAAGGAGGATGAAAGACATTTTCTATATTAAAGCCTACCATACAAATACAGGATATTTTCCCCTGTACCGCGAACATTAAGAAATTATAACATTATACATGGCTCTAATAATGAAATAGACATTTTTAATGACCAATTTAAACACTTCAAAAAAATGTATTACCTTTAATCATATTAAGCTGATATTGTGATGAAACCCTTTATTTAATGAGAAGCAACATTGTACCTACCTAATCAGTGTCTCACCAGTACAGGTGTGACAATAACATTGTACCTACCTAATCAGTGTCTCACCAGTACAGGTGTGACAATAACATTGTACCTACCTAATCAGTGTCTCACCAGTACAGGTGTGACAATAACATTGTACCTACCTAATCAGTGTCTCACCAGTACAGGTGTGACAATAACATTGTACCTACCTAATCAGTGTCTCACCAGTACAGGTGTGACAATAACATTGTACCTACCTAATCAGCGTCTCACCAGTACAGGTGTGACAATAACATTGTACCTACCTAATCAGTGTCTCACCAGTACAGGTGTGACAATAACATTGTACCTACCCAATCAGTGTCTCACCAGTACAGGTGTGACAATAACAAATCGTTTATGAACATATTTGTACTTACCTTTTACCCATTCTTATTTGTTATTTACTTCTGCATATTTAGCTTATTCATTTTGTTACTATTTTGTTATTATCATTTTGTTATTATTATGTATTTAAACATCCATGTATGTAAATTCTTGGGCACCATGCCTGTTTTATGTACTTAAATAAAAATAAATAAATAAATTTGTCTTAAAAAAAAAAAGTGATGTATGGCAGAGGTGTTAATTATCCAATATATGGTTTCCAGGGCAGCGGTACCATACCCAAAATCGACATATACTCCCCACATTCAAATGAAATAAAATAACTAAACGTAAACATCGTCTCATACTCTTCTATTATTCTGACTCTTGACATGGCCCGACTCAAGTATCTGATTCACTTGGTCGTGCCATGTCTTCCTCGGGCGTCCCCGACTTCTGCTACCATTCACATTTGCATCGTATATTCTCCTTACACTCCTTTCTTCGCTCATTCGCTCTACATGCCCAAACCATCTAAGCATCCCTTTCTTGATCTGACTCATTACGCTTACATCAGCCTTGCACTCTTTACGGATTTCCACATTTCTCGCACGATCGTACATGGTTTTACCACACGTAAGCCTTAGGGATTTTATTTCTACAGCATTCAGTCTACTTTCATCCTTTCTTTGCCAGTTCCATGCCTCACTTCCGTACATCAGGGTAGGTACCAGCAGTCCATTGTGGACTGCTAACTTCGCTTCTTTAGACAATTTTTTGTTAGCGCTAACTGCATTGAGTCCTTCATTAATGGAGTTACCTCCATTTACCTTTCTTTCAATATCTGTCAGCCTTCCCATTTTTAGTAAACATACTCCCTACATACACTTACTCATACACCTGCCCCAAGAATTTCTCATTCCCAACTATATTGCACACTGTTTTCGTACTTTTTAATTGGTTGTAGTTAATGTTTTTTCAATTTATTTTATACAATTATTGTAAAATGTCATTATTAAAATAATATCAGCTCATAAATAATGATCGCTTGGAGTTTAATTATATAATTATATGTCCGGGTTAAATCTTCCCCACAGGAAAAACTAAACCCTTCCACACACTTTTTCCCAAATGATCATCACATTATGCAAGTGCATTAAGCATAATAAATACAAAACAATACAAGAACAACACGTCGACCCACCAGAGATCAAATGGGAAAATAATTCACCGACTCCAGATATTCTCATATCAGAGGGTTCGGCTCGGTAGAACGCCTAACTGGACCGATCAATGCGACTGTTCCCTCAATACAAATATTTAAAAAGTCTTTCATAATCCTACATGTATTTAAAATGACTGATTTTTTGCATTTTTATGTATATATTTTTTTGATAGATCTAATACGCCTAAATTTTGAATGAGAGAGCTAAGTATAATACCAGTAGCCGAAATAACAAATGGTAATATTTTTATAGTCTGAGAATGCCAATTTCTTTTAATCTCATTTCCTAAATCTGTATATTTTCTTATCTTTTATTAATATTATTTATTTTTATTTTTTAATTGTATTATTATTTAATTTTTGTAAATAGATTATTTTTAGACAAGTTCTACGTGTTCATTTTTATACCACATGATAGCTGTTTTGCCTTCCGAAGGCATTAATTATATTTTATCTCCATATTAGCAGGTTGTTTTACTACATTCATTCGGTTATTTTTTTAAATAGGTTAAACCCAATAACCAATGTTCTCATAATATAAAAATAGGTTAAACCCAATAACTAATGTTCGCATAATGTAAAAATAGTTTAAACCCAATAACCAATGATCTCATTATGTAAAAATAGATTAAACCCAATAACCAATGTTCTCATAATGTAAAAATAGGTTAAACCCAATAACCAATGTTCTCATAATGTCAAAATAGGTTAAACCCAATAAACAATGATCTCATTATGTAAAAATAGGTTAAACCCAAAAACCAATGTTCTCATCATGTAAAAATAGGTTTAACCCAAAATCCTTTTTCTCATCATGTAAAAATAATATTGGTGTAAATAAAATATTCGATATGCTAACAAATTGTAAAATGTATAGTTTGATAAAAAATAAACATACAATTTTATTTATTTTTATTTATTTATTTATTTATTGGATGATTTATATAGCGCCGCTTTTGTGAGATATCACCTCAGGGGCGCTTAACAGTTAATGCAGATATTACAAAAAAAATATAAATATTACAAATTGAAATTGAAATTAAGTTAAATAAAATGAAGTATGAATACAAGAATCGTACAGGTAACAGTTACAGTATACAGTTAATTATAATATATACAGCGTACTTAAATATTATACAATGAAGAAAAAAATTAAACAGTGTACAATAATGGCTAGCAGAAAAAATGAAAATACAAAAGAATTTTTTTTGTTTTTTTTTTAATTTTCTTTATACATAAAAATATATTAGGATACAGGTTTTTTACATGCTTTTCGACTACCACACTAGACACATGTCCGTTTTATAGTAGTCGAAATTTGTGTATAATTATATACATGTAATACATGATTCATTCAGTAGTAAAATAGGTATAGGTTTGACCGGTCAGTGGTTGAATGGGCATAGCGCTTGGGTCTCACCCGAGCGTCGCGTGTTCGATTCCTCGGCTGGCTAAGTCCTCCATCACAACACAAGCAACATTTTCGGCTTTCTGTGGTGGTAGTAGGAGATTTTCAAACATTGTTGGGTTATTCGTAACCCGGGAATGTTTGTCTTTCTTTCAAAAAAAAAAAAGGTTAAATAGGTTTAACTGAAAATAAAAGATAAATTAAATATTAAAAAAATTAAATAAATTAAAAAAAGAAATTTTAAACAGAATTGAAATGAAAAAAAAGAATAATAAAGCAAATGAACTTATTTAATGGTGTCAGGTATTCTTTAAAATAGTTCTTTCCCTTCATAAATAACCAATACTGAATATATAATATTATATACATGATCACATACAGGAAGTTGAATAGTTGAAGTAAAGAAAAAAAAATAGTATTTGAATTTTAATATTTAAAATGAATTCTGTGTGGCTTATCCCCCGTGTAAAACAATTTCAATCTGTCCAAGATTATGGACAAAACAGTTCTTTCTAACGAAAAAGTCCCATGAGAGTACGGACGCACGTGCGTCCGATGCAAATATGCAAACAAATTATAATTTCTTAGTTTTATTAGGTTTATTCGCGTGGATTGATATCGATCGTATTTTTACTAACAACATTAATTAATCTACGATATTATATTAAAAAAAATAATCATACGAAATAAAAACTCACTCCCCACGTACATTTAAGTTCTCAAAAAGTCACTCTTTAAGACAAGAGGTTAAGTATATATATTTTTTTATATAAGCCAGTTTGTTGCCGCATGTGCTGAAGCGTTGGATTCGTGCTCAGGCATCACGGGTTCAATTATTGGATTCGTGCTAAGGCATCATGGGCTCAATCGTTGGATTCGTGCTCAGGCATCACGGGTTCAATTATTGGATTCGTGCTAAGGCATCATGGACTCAATCGTTGGATTCGTGCTCAGGCATTATGGGTTCAATCGTTGGATTCGTGCTCAGTCATCACGGGTTCAATCATTGAATTCGTGCTAAGACATCATGGGTTCAATCGTTGGATTCGTGCTCAGGCATCAAGGGTTCAATCGTTGGATTCGTGCTCAGGCATCACGGGTTCAATCATTGGGTTCGTGTCCAGGCATCACGAGTTCAGTCATTGGATTCGTGCTCAGGCATCACGGGTTCAATCATTGGATTCGTGCGCAGGCATCAAGGGTTTAATCGTTGGATTCGTGCTCAGGCATCACGGGTTCAATCCTCTTCAAGTTAAATCCTAAAAAATACTTTAGTTCCTAGTTCTCCCTATTTCAGTCATAAAATGCTACAATGGTGAATGGGTATTGAACCCGTGATGCCTTACTGCGAACCCGTCGCTTTGGATCGCTTGCCTACAAACAGTTCCTACAAACTGTTGTAAAATTTATGTTATCAGGTAATAGTTAAATAAACTGCCCATAATACTTACGGCATATTTTATCATCACTTGGACCTATCGATGGTTTAAAGGGAAAATACTGTGTTTCATAAATCATTATTCCGAGTTGACGGCCGGCGTGGTCTAGTGGTATACGCTTTTGACTACAGATCCGAAGGTCGCGGGTTCGAACCCGGCGTGCGCAAATAAATTTTATTTGATTAATTTGTGTTATTTCACAATTAATTAATTTAAAAATAATATATAGTATATTTGCGGCACGTTCCAGAGTGGAAGATACTCTCAGTATCGCCCTGGTGTAAGACCACCATTCAGAATTGAAACGTTGCTTGAAATGGCTTTAGCCGTGTTTGGTGACCAGATCTGAATAGCCAGGTACTTCCCCACCTTCCTCTTCCCCATCTCCCTCCCCTCCCCAATACCCTCAGCCTCACATCATACCCCAATTGGGGATGCCATAGTCTCACTGGCTCCAGACGGGAGCAGTTGGGACTCTTGTGCGGTAATACTGTAAAAAAAAAAAAAAAAAAAAACGACAAAAAATATGGATTACTTGTTAATATTGATTTAAATGTAGAGATTCAATATCTTCTCTTTATGCTATCAATATGTATACAATAATATAAATATCTTATGCAAAATATGTGGAGATAATTTCCTGCAACCCTCATTACATAACCGATTAGTAGCAGAATGGACAAAAGTGTCGGGTTCCCACTGCGGCGTTGCAAATTCAGTCCTCTGCTAGCCAAGTTCCCAATCACTGCACAACAGCATTTTCTGCTTATAATTATAGAAATAGGAGTAATTCAAATACCTAATACCAGGTCATTTACACCCGGAAATGTTTTAAATAAATAAATAAATTTTTTTAATTGAAAAGAGAACAATAAAACTTATATTACGTACTTAGCTTTATTCATTCTTAATGTCATTTTATTATTACAGTACATTGAAAAAGACTATATTTTAATAAATAATGAATACACAAAAAAAATTTCGAAGATGCCTCTAAAATCACGATAAATCGAATTCTTTAATGATCTGTAAAACACGAATAAATTAAATAATTCATATCCATATTTTGCCACACATTTTTATTAAAACATAAATTATTCAGTTCGGTGGAGTATTTTAACCAAAGCCAAATTTAGTTTTTTATGAAAAGAACAATTTCCAAAAGGTCCTTATACGCTTGGGGTTTGCGACTTCCGGCCAAGGTTTTATTTATTATTATTAAATTACTTTTTATTTATTTATTACATTTGTTCACTGATTATAATCCAATAATAACAAGATACAGAGCATATAATATGAACTGATAAACAGTCGAAATTAATGAAGACATCAGGACTTAGCTACAAATTAGCCCATCTGAATAAAGTATGTAATTACAAATTGCACTAAAAGTTACACCAGTAATGCATATTGGTGTTTCTGAACATTGTTTTGATTTAATACAAGATTCATGCAATGTCATAAGTTTTTCTGGTTTCAGTGTATTCCAGCACTGATGAACGTGAACCTATAAACAGAAGTAGTTATGCATTAATCTTTCTAATTTTTCAATCCATAGTGACACTTTTTAACAGTATCGTGCACAAGGCGTTATATTTTATTTTTAATTAAATGTGTACAAGGGTTATTACGTCTTTTCGGATCGATATTAGTTCCTTGCGGCAGATTGCCTGTTATAAGAGGAACCAAATGCTAGTGGAGAATGCTATGAAAAATAAAAATGTTTTTCTTAAAACCAATAATAATTTTTTACGAAGTGTGTTATTAATAACTATGTATAATTTTAGGTGACATTATTTAAGTCTCCTCCATTTAAGTATATCCGTCTACCTTAGCCAGCAAACATTTATTTATGAATGGACCGATCTACATAGAAAATGTAACATGTTTTAATAAGATAAGAACTGATCATGAACATGATTGCAGATTCCTTCTGGAGCGGCGCGTTTGCCCGGGGGGCGCGCCTCCGCCGCTGGCCGCACGCCTCGTGTCGCTGGCGGCGGGCGCGGCGCGCGGACTCGTGTTCCTGCACGCACGCGGTCTGGCGCACCGCGACGTGGCGGCCAGGAACTGCGCGTGAGTGTTGTCGTTGTCTGCTCGCTAAACAGTACTGCTCTCTACCTCCAGAATGTACACGAGCTCGTTGTTTGTTGCAGGGTGGACGAGCACCTGCAGGTGAAGGTGATGGACACGGCGCTGGCGAGGGACCTGTTCCCCGCGGACTACCACTGCCTGGGAGACAACGAGAACCGCCCCGTCAAGTGGATGGCGCTGGAAGCTCTGCAGCACGGACACTTCTCGCGCGCTTCGGACGTGGTACCTACCTCACTATTATTATTCTCTGATATTAGTATCTGTCCATAGGATCAGAGATTAGTACCACAAAAGGATCAGAGATCTTTCACGGCTTCCACCTAGCCTCGCTCAGGAGGACGTAATGGTAATAACTATAGCGGAAGTGGACGAGATAATTAAGGGCTTTGGTGAAAAGAAGGCACCAGGCTTTGACAGACTGAATGGAATAATTGTGAAGAAAGTGTGGCACTACGCAAAGGATGAGATGTTTCAGGTATTTCAAACGTGTATGAGGAGGGGAGTTTTCCCCTCGGAATGGAAGAAGGGCGTGCTTCGGGTCATTCCCAAGGGAGGAGATAAGCCAAAAACAGACATCAAGGCCTACCGGCCTATCACTCTTCTTCCAGCTTTCAGCAAGATCCTGGAGAAACTTATCAGAAAGCGCCTGCGAACTACCCTGTCACCTGCATATGAGAGGCAATTTGGTTTTGTCCCTGGGATGTCCACCGAGCACGCCATTCAGAATGCGCTTGATTGGGTGAAGGTTTGTAATAAGAGGTATGTTATAGGAATCTTTTTAGATATCACTGGTGCCTTCGATCATGCGTGGTGGCCGATGATACTGTCTAAATTAAAAGCGCGTAATTGTCCTAAACCTCTTTTTAAAATTCTATCCGACTACCTATCCAATAGAACAATCGAAATATCGTATGGTGACGTAACCATCTCTAGGCATGTCGACATGGGATGTCCTCAGGGGTCGGTCCTTGGACCTGAACTCTGGAACATCCTGTTCGATGATTCCTCTAGGTTGCCCTTGCCTGAGGGATGTATCTCGGTAGACTACGCTGATGATAAGTTGTTTTTGGTCTCTGGGGACAGTAGGTATGAAATTGAGCGTAAGGCTGCTGAAGGTTTGAAACAAATTTTAGAATGGGGAAGGTTAAATAGGTTAAACTTCGCTCCCCATAAGACCGTAGGCTTGCTCATGAAGGGTTTCCTCAGTAGAAGAAGAAACCCCTCGATCAAAATGGGCAACTCTAGCATCAAGTTTGCGGAAGACACCAAGTACCTAGGCGTTACTTTGGACCGCTCATCATCTTTCCTGGCACACGTGAAAAATGTGTCCAGCAAGGCCCAGACTCTTTTTATGAAATTGAGGCGAATCTCAACTGCAGAGTGGGGATTACGTTCTCCGGCTCTGCGTGTTCTGTACAGAGGTGTATACATATCACAGGTGGCTTATGCCGCATCTGTTTGGGAGCACCGTCTGGATAACGTCCTGATCCACTCTGCACTTAAGAGGGGTCAGCGAGTTCCCTTGCTGGCACTTTCGGGTGCATACCGTACAGTGGCCTCGGACGCGTTGCCTGTTCTGGCGGGCATTTTGCCCATTGATTTAGAGATAAGAGAAATACAAACTAAAAAGAAGCTGACCAGAGGAAGACCAGCCAACCACCTAGGGGTTGAACTAACCCCCGGTGATGCTGTGTCTCTCCAAAGCCTTCTTCGAGCGATGCGAGAAAGGACACTGAGCGAATGGCAAATGCGTTGGGATAGTTCGAGAAAGGGAAGATGGACTCACTCCTTCTTCCCATCAGTTAAAGTCAGAATGAAAGGGGCACACATTAGGTTGGATCACCACACAACCCAGATTCTAACCGGACATGGTGAATTTAGAGGGAGGCTACATAGTCTTACCTTGTCCCCACACCCCACCTGTGCGTGTGGTGACTCCAACCAAACCGCCGAGCACATTCTGTGGCATTGCGAGATACTGAAGGACGCTAGAGAGGAAATGCTTAATGGTTTGAATGTTTCAACGAGACCGATCTTGAACGTAGATCTCGTATCGGATCAGAGGAATTTTGGATGTCTGAAGAAGTTCGTTAAGGTTTGGGTTGAAAGGTGGCCTGTGTTGAGAGTCGATGTTATTTAGAGTAAATTCAAATAATTTAGCTCGGCCGAGTGTACTGCTCCTGACTCCCCTGGTTTCTGATCTTTATACTCTTCTCTCACTCATACTATCGCCAATTTATATATCATGTTTATCTTTTTCTTTTTTTTTTCTGATCAAATATTTATGTTTCACTGTTATATCTTACTCTATCTTATTTATGTATCGCTATATTATTCTATTACTCGTAATCCTTTTATTGTTTTGTATCTTGTTGCTCATTCTTCTATGTTACATTGTCTCCTTTTCAGGTGGGAACTGAACTCCCCTTGTGTTTTGTCTTGTCCTAGCCCTCTTCTTGGGCGAGGCATAAAGACCCCAGTCCCTGCATAAAGCCCGAATTTTCCAGACCCCCGGATAAGACATTGTGTTAGATAATCGGCTTTCCCCCAATTGCGATGCTCTGGCTCGTCGTGACGTCCGCAGTGAACTACATAACCTTCCCCACCCCCCGTTGACGTGTGACGCTCTTCTTTTAGTTTATTTCTCTTCGGTTAGCTCACAACCCATCTGTTCTCCTAGGGTCTTCGAGCATAATCACGCCTCGGCGTGGGGTGGGCGGTGATGGAAACTCATCTGTGGGCTGATCGGCGACCGGTCGCACGCCTTTGGGACTGCTGAGGACCTGATCACTCCTAATATATCTTCGTCTATATATATTTGTTTTGTGCTACTAACACGCATGTGCATGTCTAACACAACTAACTCGAGCATCCTCTGCATAGTGCTCGCTAACACAATATGCAGGGACATTTAAAGGTCTAGAGTCTTTTATTGATAATTCGAATCCTTTAATATAAAAAATTAGCTTCTTGCGAGAGTCCCGAAGGGGTGACAATAAGTCACCTATACCGGGATGGGACAGTGGTGGGTGCCTTTAAATGTCCATAGTAGAAAACTATGCAGGAATACAATTTGCACCCAGATTTCATATATTTTTCCCCTACAATTAAGGGTAAAAATTTTTGCCTTGAATAAGCACTGCAAAAATCATCATTGTATGCTTTCAGTGGTCTTTCGGGGTCCTGCTCTGGGAGATGGTGACCCTGGCCCAGGAACCTTATGCCGAAGTGGATCCTTTTGAAATGGCGGCTTTCCTCAGGGATGGCTATAGATTAGCGCAGCCTGCCAATTGTCCGGATGAGTTGTAAGTTCTGTTATTTACGTGTGCATTTCAACTACGATATTCAGGGGAAATTTTAAACAATACTTAAATAAAGGCGGTGAATATTAAAAATAATTAACTCACTACGTATTCATGAAGTGGGTATAGTTAGTTGTGGTACCTGTGTACCAACATCCAACCTTCAAAACTAGTAGATCTGGTATAGGGAGAAACCTATTTATGTGGTTCCGTAAGCACTTAGCTTAAATATTATTTATTAAAATGTTTCGGCAAAAGACTCGTCAGTAATCCGTAAATTATAATCACTGTCAAGGCAGGCCAACTTGATATCCTTATCCCTTTAGGCTGTTTTCTTCTGAGAACTTCCTATTCTTCCTCTCCTCAAAAATCCACTCCATGCAGCATCCCAAATGATGATAAACTCAGAGGGAAATTACATGTGTGAAGTTAATGTGTGAGATGATGCTGAGGCTGGTTCATTTAGTTGTTTGGCTGCCTGGTTGCAGGTACACGGTGATGTCGTGCTGTTGGCTGGCCACGGTGGACGCGCGGCCCACTCTTCTGCAGCTGCTCGCCTTCCTTCAGGACTTCCAGGCGGCGCTCGAGGAATACATCTAGTCATCTGGTTATATGGTCATCTGGTCATCTGGCCATCTGGTCATCTAGGAATCTAAAGTTCGACCAAAAAAAGAAAGACCGTTCCCTCCTCCAAAAGGCTAGGCGAGTTATGAATAAACCACCAATGAACGCCGGCGAACTGCGAATAAATCATGCTCTTTCTGCGAATGGACAGAGATGTGCGTTTGCGAACCTTCTTGTACTTGCGGTCTAGCTATAATCGATGTGTTTTGTGCTTCTCACTCTCTTCAACCCTCTAATATATTTTTAATCGATCACATTTTAACTTATTGATAATTTAAAAAACACAGACTGAAATAAAATTTAATTGTAAAAACGGATCACAAGCTATGGGAACATTTCGTCAGCAAGCAATTCTTTTTTATTTGCATATGAGTGACTCCTCGGCGATCCAAAAAATAATGCTAGAATAATGAAAGCGTAGGAAACAATTCAACCGAACGATTAGAAGTGAGAAAAATTCAAGGACGTTTCAGGATAAAATTAATACTCGAGTCGAATCATGCCAAGAGAAGGTATGAGAGACTGATATGAATGTGAATAGTGCCGTCCTGACGTCGCGACGCATGACCTAAGAGCAAGTATGAAGCAAGTATTCAAGGGCTTGAAATATCATCACGGTAAAAAATGATATTGTGTTTCATATTCACTGCATTTATTTGTTGTTGTTGCTTGGAAACGGCCTCTTGAACAGACTGACAGGGCTGTTGAAGCAATCAGCGTATGTCGAGACCAAATTGTGTAACTTTCGTCATGTCTGTGTGGTGTTCATGGGTTCACGTGTTAACTAGAAAGTCAAATAACATTATTGGAAAATATTAATTGTTATTATTTTTAGATAGGTTCTTAGTTCTTTGAGATAAATAATATTTCTAATAATTATTTGTAATGCAAGCATTAGTAGGGAAGCTTAGTGTATGACTGTAGTGTGGTACACACACACATATATCCGATTATGCGTCGTGTGGCGAAACGCCTTGTGACGCCGGCGACCACGACGCCCAGAACCAGAGGCGTCTCGAGGGGCTAATTCACATTGCAGGCTGCGCCTATAATTATTTGTAATGCAAGCATTAGTAGGGAAGCTTAGTGTATGACTGTAGTGTGGTACATACACACATATATCCGATTATGCGTCGTGTGGCGAAACGCCTTGTGACGCCGGCGACCACGACACCCAGAACCAGAGGCGTCTCGAGGGGCTAATTCACATTGCAGGCTGCCCCTATACTCTTATATTTCTGCTACACAAAAACGCCAAGAAAAAATTTGTTATGTACTTATATATCATTTATTACGCTCTTATAATATTCTTATTCTCTTTTGCTACCTACATTTTCTAAAAAATCTGGATCACGCACTAAATCATGATCAATTTAAGTTTACAATTAATAGAATTAAAAATAAGTATAACTCGAGCCCCATGAACTACCACAGATTGGTGTATTGTATTATTATGATAAATATATTATATTCGACGAACCTATTCATAATCCCAATTTATAAATGTGATGTTATTCATAAGTAAACTTTATATTTTGAAAATGAACATGTGATGTTAGTTAGGAATAATGTTTAATGTTACTACGAATATCAAATATTATAAAATTTTCATATTAGAATCGCACCCTAAATAATGAAATTCAATTGAAGCTATTATTGTGCGGGTACTTTTTTATAATTAGCTAATTTCAAGCGAAGTCACTATAGTGACACCGACTTTAAAATAATCATTTTATAAATGTGACGAACTTAATGTCTGGAAAATAATTGTATTAACCGTGTAGCGTGAATATAATGTATTCGATAAATTCTGACATTTGTTTGTGGAAAAGGGGGAAATATCCAAGTCTTATTTTTCAAGCCATTAAATAATAAGTTGCTAGTTTTCGTATAAAGTTTGAATGAATTGAGCGGTTGTACCATCACCGAGAGATTAATAACAGCTTTTTGTACTACTAAAAATGTAATATTGTAATGAGAACCATCGTAACAACTAACAAGCCATAAATCAAGTAACTAATCCATAATATATATTTATCAAATGAGAGGTTAAACCGATGTTACATTACATTCACATTGTGTATTTTATACATCGATGATTGTGGTGTCTGTACCTCGTGTTGTGTTTTTATTATTTGTTGTTATGTTGTTATATGTATTGTTTTTTATATTACTTTACTGTTTTCATTATTTTACGGTTGAATATTCATTTCTAAATGGGGCACAAGAATTGGTACCTACCTACTCTAAAGAATAAATAAAACTAAACGTTGAAATTTATAGCAATGGTTTTTTTACAATAAACCCTAAATAAGATATTAATCGGTGTTGTTTTTGTCGATTTTATGTACATTTTGTTGAAAAAGACTCTTTTATTTTAATAAACGTATTATTTTATCGAAAATGTGTTTGACGATAAGATTTCTACACCCTACACTGGCAGTTTTTTCACTAAAACCAACTTCTACAATTTTTTGTTTTGTTTTGATATGTTGCGTGGTTATTGAATAAATAAAGTGAGTAAATAGTTGAAACTTTCACAAAAATACAACAATCATGAATTTTATCCACTTAAAAAACTGAAAAATAAAATAGGAAACTTCTAAATTGTGATTAAAAATATCAAAAAGTCGTGATTTGTATTTGAAAACAAAAGGAAGAGCACAACAGTATTTCACCTTTAGTTCACTATCACTGACTGCAGCCCTAGCACTGGCATTCGTTGCAAACGAACCCCTGGTTGTACTGGACACTGTGAAGTGTGCACCTATGCAGTGTCCCCCTTTACTGTCTAAAGCCAGGGGAGCTGTTCACTACTACTGACTGCAGCGCAGGCACTGGTTGCGAAACCGGCCCCGATCCCTGGTTGTACTGTACACTGTGCACCTATGCAGTGTCCCCCTTTACTGTCTAAAGCCAGGGGAGCTGTTCACTACCACTGACTGCAGCGCAGGCACTGGTTGCGAAACCGACCCCGATCCCTGGTTGTACTGTACACTGTGCACCTATGAAGTGTGCCCTCTCTACTGTTTAATAATAATAATAATAATGATTTGTTGTCTTCTTTTCTTAGTAACATATAGAGATAATGATATCCTCACTGGGATTTCCCGTGCTGAGGATGTCATTTACATATTATAATTTAATTATAAGAAATTAATATTACAACAATTAAATGTTTATAAAACTATTAGCACACACGAAGATGTGAGCTAACTTAAGATTTATAAAAAAAAAAAATAAACAAAGCCAATAGTCTGACTGACTGCAGCGCAGGCACTGGTTGCGAAACCGGCCCCGATCCCAGGTTGTACTGTACACTGTGCACCTATGAAGTGTCCCCCTTTACTGTCTAAAGCCAGGGGAGCTGTTCACTACCACTGACTGCAGCGCAGGCACTGGTTGCGAAACCGGCCCCGATCCCTGGTTGTACTGTACACTGTGCACCTATGCAGTGTCCCCCTTTACTGTCTAAAGCCAGGGGAGCTGTTCACTACCACTGACTGCAGCGCAGGCACTGGTTGCGAAACCGGCCCCGATCCCTGGTTGTACTGTACACTGTGCACCTATGCAGTGTCCCCCTTTACTGTCTAAAGCCAGGGGAGCTGTTCACTACCACTGACTGCAGCGCAGGCACTGGTTGCGAAACCGGCCCCGATCCCTGGTTGTACTGTACACTGTGCACCTATGAAGTGTCCCCCTTTACTGTCTAAAGCCAGGGGAGCTGTTCACTACCACTGACTGCAGCGCAGGCACTGGTTGCGAAACCGGCCCCGATCCCTGGTTGTACTGTACACTGTGCACCTATGAAGTGTCCCCCTTTACTGTCTAAAGCCAGGGGAGCTGTTCACTACCACTGACTGCAGCGCAGGCACTGGTTGCGAAACCGGCCCCGATCCCTGGTTGTACTGTACACTGTGCACCTATGAAGTGTCCCCCTTTACTGTCTAAAGCCAGGGGAGCTGTTCACTACCACTGACTGCAGCGCAGGCACTGGTTGCGAAACCGGCCCCGATCCCTGGTTGTACTGTACACTGTGCACCTATGAAGTGTGCCCTCTCTACTGTTTAATAATAATAATAATAATGATTTGTTGTCTTCTTTTCTTAGTAACATATAGAGATAATGATATCCTCACTGGTATTTCCCGTGCTGAGGATGTCATTTACATATTATAATTTAATTATAAGAAATTAATATTACAACAATTAAATGTTTATATGTTTATAAAACTATTAGCACACACGAAGATGTGAGCTAACTTAAGATTAATAAATAAAATAAATAAACAAAGCCAATAGTCTGACTGACTGCAGAGCAGGCACTGGTTGCGAAACAGGCCCCGATCCCTGGTTGTACTGTACACTGCAGTGTGCACCTATGCAGTGTGCCCTCTGTACTGTTTACAGCCAGGGGAGCTCTTCAATAGTCTGACTGACTGCAGAGCAGGCACTGGTTGCGAAACAGGCCCCGATCCCTGGTTGTACTGTACACTGCAGTGTGCACCTATGCAGTGTGCCCTCTGTACTGTTTACAGCCAGGGGAGCTCTTCAATAGTCTGACTAACTGCAGCGCTGGCACTGATTGCGCAACAGGAATTTACATCTATTAAAAAGTTATTTAGTTTGAAGTGGCTTTAGTAAATTCTCTCTTCCTATACGGCTTGCTTAGTGACACTGGCTCCAAGCTGCATTGAGCTTGAAGTGGCTTTAGTAAATTCTCTCTTACTTCCTATATGGCTTGTTTAGTCACATTGGCTCCAAGCTGCTTTGAGCTTGAAGTGGCTTTAGTAAATTATCTCTTACTTCATATACGGCTTGTTAAGTCACATTGGCTCCAAGCTGCATTGAGCTTGAAGTGGCTTTAGTAAATTCTCTATTACTTCCTACATTGCTTGTTTGGTCCCTCTGGCTTCAGGCTGCGAAGCTCTATCCTGCAATAAGAGGCAATATAAATCTCCTTCTTAGCCACCAAAATCACAACTCTATAAGTATATAAATATGTATATTACAAATATTTTAATATAACAGGTGACAGTCGACATGACGTCTCACGAACCTTCAATTAAAAGTGAAACTAGATTACTTTGGGATACGAATAGACATAACCATTTGGAGACGATTTAGCATTATGGTGCAATAAAAAATATTTTAGTCAGTTAAATTATTATCTCAACAGCAGAGGAACGATATTTGAAGAAAATATCGAAAAGTGATTGTAAACTACAAATAGTGAAGAGACTTGAGTGTTATTGATGCATCCATTGCAGCAGCTGCAGTTTGCATGTAAATACCTAATGTGCCGAGAAACACATTATGTATTTACTATGATCTTAGTGGAAAGTGTGAAACTACGCCATTCCTTCCTTTTCAACCTGCCGATATTCTATTGCGAACGAATGATCCAGCTCCTATTGGCTGAGTTTCTCACCGGAGGGAGGCAAGGTACGGTGCGTTCCTCGGAGCATGTTCCATTGTAAAACCTGGAAAATCGTCTCAACTTGCTTAAGGCGACACAATACCCTGATAACGGGGATTTGCCCCGACGCTCACATTTTAATTATTTCTGATGAGCTTATTACTAAAATCTTAAATGTTTCTAGAGGGATTCGAAGGGATGCAAGTTATTTATATTTAAGATTAATAAAAACAGGACCTTACAATTAAATATATTATGTAAAACGATAAGTACATTTTATTAAATGTAAAATGTTGTAAGATAAGCGGCAAGTACCAGATTTTATTTTTCTAGACGATGAATTAGTAACTTCCCGACGACTCCCTCACAAAAGATTAGAGATTTTATTAATGTATTCATAAGAATTAATTAAAATAAAAACACTCGCGAAAATCCAATTTCTGGCCAGATACACGAAAAACGACCGCCAGTACTTCAAAACTCTCTATTGTGCGTAGTATATTTGTGTGCGGGTTGACAAGGAGTTACTACGTATTGATTCAGACGCCGCGAAAGTTCCGGCCTGTAAGGTTGTGTCACCCGGCCGGTCGCTCCGGTCATTTCTTTTACGTATTTTTTTATTTAATCAAACGATACTTTGAAATCTATTAGTGAAATTTTCTGTTTTTTATAATTTAACTTCTTCCTCAAGTGAGTAAAGGTTTTTTATATAAATAATAAATATAAATATAAATAATAACCAATACAAAAGAATACATTGTTAAATGCGTAAATGTGTAGGCACTTGAGAAAAAAGGTGACACTAAAGTATTGTCGTTATGTTATTATATATCATTTCTAGCCCAAGTAGACTTTTTTACTATTAATCTTTTTTTTACGCGACGCGGCTGTCTGTCCGGTTGTCACAACCAGCGGCACAGAATGTTATAGAGTGCCCCTTCACTAGAATCGTTTTCCTAGTTTTATTTATTTACGCCCTACTGGGCTTTTACATTAATTTCTAATTATACAGTCATGTTAGTTGTAACAATGGAATATCTAATAAATTATGGTAAAATAAAAGGAGTTTTTTTACTAAGGAGTGGTATTCTCTTATATTTCAATAAAGTGTTTGTGAAGAGTTCGTTTCATTACTAATACTCCAGGGCAATTACCGATTCGCGATCGTAATTATTCCGGTAGTCCCAATTTTTTTATATGTTTTATAAACTGGTCCCCTGATGTAAAATCTGAGTTTCCGACCTTGGCACACCTGTGCTCGCGCCGCCATTTTGAAAAAAACCGGCCGAAATCGCTCCAAAATCTAGTTTTTCCAAAATATCTCATTCCCAATGCAAATTTCGGCTAAATTAGCTAAACAATTAAAGTAGAACATAAAATTACTTACTACTTTTGTGTAAACAATTTTCTTCAATCTCTAATAGGTACCGAGGTAGAAAGTCGTAAAGGTGCGTATATTTTTGAAAAAAACAAGTTTTTTGCGCGACTAGCTTTTGTTTTTTGTAAATATCTCGTTTCCAGTACAATTTTGTGAAAAAATTATTGATACTAATTTTGTAGAAAATAAAATTTCATAAAATAAATAGGTATTTAATTTATGTGTTTTAACTCTAATATGTATCCAAGCTCTTATCCACCAAAACCAGTTAAATTACCCAACAACAAATTTTTGAAATTCGAAAGTTTTTTTCCATAAAACAAAAACTCTACATCGAAAGTTTTTCTCCATACAGACAATTAGACATATGTCACCTATAAAGTACCTAAAGTCATTCGAATATTAAAAAGAGTCATTAATCTTTTAAGTTTAGATTGTTAGATCATTTGTTGTAGATAGAATTGTGCAATTATCTCCCCAAGTTACTGCACTTACTTACGTTGAAATGATTTTCAAATTTAAGGTAAAATTGAACCAATTTATAATAAATCTCTTGGCTAATATATACTTACGTTTCAGTTAAATATGGGAAAACAGAAGACAAAAGGAGTTTTATCCCGAACAAAATTACGGCACCAAGGAAAATGTTTAACGGAATGGAGAAGGTACTACTTAAATACACACATAAAAATAGATCTTTGGGATACGTTTTTTACAGAACATAATTGTACAATGTCAGCTTAAATAATTTTATATATGTAGATATATACATATATACGCAGTCGATAAACTTCTGAGCATATTGAATTTGGAATATAAGAAGTAAATTAATTTTGATTTCCGGTGACATATTTTTATTTTTACCGAAATGCATTTTTTACACCAAATAAGCTCAGGAATTGTTGGTGAAAGTTTGTCGGGCATGTCTTAATACATCTCTAAATAATTAGGGAATAGAGACAGTATAAATAATTAACAATATTTCTCATTTTAGGAAAAATTCCGCAAGACTTCATCCAGATAATATTGCAAATAATAAAGAAAATACGAGTATTGTGTTAAACACTATACCGACACTCAACATGGTAATTTTTTCACAATTTCTGTAAATATAAAGTAAATAATATTAATTTTATATGATTAAATAAGCGATCTAAAAAAATTAACAAAAACTGACATTATTTTTCAGCACGGACCAGAGATGAATGAACCTGAAAAGTTTTCACTATTTGCTGGCTCTAGTTCTTATGACACTAACGTGCATGCCGTTTCCAGCCCCTTATAGCTAGGTCTGACGCAGGCATGACGATTGTTGTCAACTGATATGTTCTCACAACAATAATTGTTGAAGAAAAATAAAATTAAGGAATGAAATTTAAAACACTTTACCTCTGTTTCAATTTTTGGCCTGGTTTTGGTGGATTAGAGCTTGGATACGTATTAGAATTAAAACACATAAATTATATACCTATTTATTTTATGAAATTTTATTTTCTACAAAATTAGTATCAATAATTTTTACACAAAATTGTACTGGAAACGAGATATTTACAAAAAATCAAAGCTAGTCGCGCAAAAAACTTGTTTTTTTCAAAAATATACGCACCTTTACGACTTTCTACCTCGGTACCTATTAGAGATTGAAGAAAATTGTTTTCACAAAAGTTGTAGGTAATTTTATGTTTTACTTTAATTATCTAGCTAATTTAGCCAAAATTTGCATTGAGAATGAGATATTTTGGAAAAACTAGATTTTGGCGCGATTACAGCCGGTTTTTTTTAAATGGTGGCGCGAACACAGGTGCGCCATGGTCGGAAATTCAGATTATACATCATGGGATCAGTTTATAAAACATATAAAAAAATTGGGACTACCGGAATAATTACGATCGCAACCCCCTTTTTGGCGCTATGTGTACTGGCCTATAATACGGAATCCCCAAATATATCGACAACATTCTCACATTTATAACCCAGATAACATGTAGGTAAGTTTATAATCAACAAATCAATACAAAAACCGACCAATATCATATAACAACAAAGGCAAAGGCATATGGCAACAAAGAAAAAAAGAACAGGTATCCGCTAGTAAGCAGGGTGAAAAAAATCAAAGGCAGAATAAAGAACACAGAAAAAATGTGCAATTAATGCTTGCTTCTAGACTCAGCAATATACCACCTCTATCTATATTACAGCAGGTAATTTATACACTTGTATATACCCGTCTATACGTACTTATACGCTCGTGTGTATAATTCCAAAATTTGATTGAAAAGTGAATTAACATAATGTTTCTAATATTGTTTTTATTTAATCACGAAAATACTTAATATATCAATAATCCGATGCCGAAAGGACCGATTTCACCGGAGAAAAATTCTGATTTAAACATATAATTTTATTATGAACGTATTGAAGTCGTAAAAAATTTTCAAATACATATTTCCCATACATATTGTTTTCAATTATATATCCGTAATAGAAATTTTAAACCGTTAAATATTTATGTTATAAACAGAAAGCCTACCTCAAACATTAACGAATTCTTAATGTATCATGAATCTATTTTAAATAACTGTATAGATGATACCCTTATCTTTGGTGATTTCAACATTGACATTCTTCAAAAAAATAATACATCTCTTAAATACATCAACACTCATACAACTGTTTCATATGTAACACATCCTATCCTACACGAGTAACAGATACCTCTACTTCTCTAATAGACCATATCATCTCAAACAGACAAAATATTTCCTCAACTACTGCAAATATAGATGCCTACCTAAGTGATCATAACATTTTGATATTAGATTACCAAAACAGCTTGAAACATCACACTAATAATAGAATACATTCTTTTTCAAACAACACCAAAACCGATAAAAACATGTTAAAAACATATGTAGAATCCCACAACTTTCCACACGAAACCACCAGTAATGCCAATGAAATCTATAATAATTTTAATGAATACATCAAAACAGCAATAAAATCATCCCAACATAAATCTGAGTTACGCATAGGAGACCAACGGAGGGGTAATACTCCATGGTTTGATGCAAAATTAAATGCACTTATCAAACAGCGCAACAATGCGTTTAAAATCTGGAAAAAAAAATCAGCAAAGTGATATATTCACAGCACTGAGAAATAAAACAAGAAATCAAGTTACCAACTATAGAAGATATGCTAAAACCAAATACTACACGACTATATTTAAAGAAAACCTGCGTTATCCGCGACAGACATGGAAAATAATAAATGCAATTCTAACAAATAGCTCGACACCCCAGAAAGATGAAATTGAATGTCTTCTCATTAAGAATGAAGAAATAACATGCCCAACACAGATAGCTTCAACTTTTAACAACTTCTTTATATCAGTTGGGGAAAACTTAGCAGCTACAATTGCATCATATCCAGATGATTCTATCACTATAAACACGGATCAAAAAGCAATCCAGTCCTTATACATGGCCAAAACAAATAAAACAGAAGTTCTCAGTATCATATCTCAACTAAAGTCTAATGCATCTCCAGGTTTAGATGGAATTACACCAGTGTACCTGAACTTTTGCAAAGATATATTAGCTGACCACCTTGTTTTTCTTATTAATCAATCCCTGAATAGTGGAATCTTCCCAGATCAACTAAAGATAGCAAAAATAATTCCGATTTACAAAGATGATTGCAAAAAAAATCCTTCTAATTACCGTCCTATATCCATCCTCTTTGTCGTCTCTAAAGTTTTTGAAAAGGTTATTAAGCTTAGGCTCACTAAATATCTCCTATCAAACAATTTACTCGCATCCCAACAGTATGGATTCAGAAACCAATCTAACACAAAATGTGCTGCCTTCGATTTTGTATACGCCCTCCAAAAGCATATAGACCAGGGTAAGCATGCTGCAGGCTTATTTATAGATTTAAAAAAGGCTTTCGATACGGTTGACCATGGGATACTACTAAAGAAGCTAGAACACCTAGGCATAGTAGGCACTCCCCTGAAGTTACTGTGTAGCTACCTCTCTAACCGACACTGTCAGACCTTTGTTGGAAAGGGGACAAGCAGCATGGGAACGATGAAATGTGGCGTGCCTCAGGGCTCCGTACTTGGACCATTACTATTTTTAATATATATAAATGATATTGCTAAATGGGGACTTAAGGGTACAATACAACTCAATGCAGATGATACAGTGATTCTTTATCACAATAATGATTTAAACGAACTTGAAAAGGAAATGGAAAGTGATGTAGCTTGCCTGGCAAACTGGCTGCGATTAAACAAACTTAGCCTAAACATAAAAAAAACACATTACATACTGTTTGCAAATAAAAAAATGTATGTCTTAATATAAGTCTTGATAATAACCGCCTTGAAAGGGCTGATGTTACAAAATATCTTGGCCTTTTCATTGATTCACAACTCACATGGAATCACCAATTTAAACATGTTCTATCCAAAATTACTCATATAACTGGTGTTTTATATAGACTTCGCGGGTTACTTCCTCCCTCTCTATTAAAATCGATTTACCATGCTATGATTCACTCACATCTAATATATCTCGCCGGAATCTGGGGATTTGCTACAAAAAAAATGATTTCAGAAGTCCAAGTCGTCCAAAATAGAGCCCTGCGAAATATTTTCAGTTTACCTTGGGACACACATGTCAAAGACATCTACAGAAACACCCAAATACTTCATTTTAATACCATTCCCACTTTTGAAATAACGAAAACTATATTAAAAGTAATTCAACACTCGGCACATTCCAACACTACACTCTATTACAATTACGACGTACACCAACACAACACAAGAAATCACAACAAACTACATATACCAAAAATCAAATCAACAAAATATGGACTAAGATCACTGGAATACATAGCTCACACAAAATATAATCAACTACCCAACGAGATCAAATGTGCAAGTCAATGTAAAAGGACCCAAAGTAACATGCTCAAACTTCATCTTATTAATGACTATCTGAAATAATAATGTTGTATATGTCCCATCATGTGTCCATTTAATACATACAGCTATATGTTTCATGTAATGCGTATCATTCCCGCAATGAGTTTATTAACTCCTGGGAGTACAATGCTTTATATAATATACTATATTCTGTATTGTATACTTTTAATAAAAAAAATTAAAAAAAAAAAAAAATTGACGTAAATAAAGTAAAAGTTTTGTTTACACAGGACGAGAAGAAACCCGTTATTCTGGAAGGAAGGAGAATAGAAGACATATTTTTTCTTTAACTGTATTAAATAGAATTTCGCAGCACGACTCTTTTTATGATTGTAATTATCTAACTTAGAGATAGTTGAGCGTATACTTCGAGATGACAAGTTCTGGGAAGAAAAAATGCTTATTAAATTAACTAATTTTTAAATGGATTGCATTCTTGTCGAGCTTATCGATCCTGGAGTCACAAGGTCTATGAATGTTCGTGATCCTCCACATATCTTAGATATTGTATGTAAAGAACGTCAATTTGGAAATCGTCGTTTAGATTTCGACGAAATGCTATTTATTGAATAATTATTTTCGTTTTTTATATAAAATTATTTTTACTATTTCTAACTTATATTATAATAAATGATGGCCTTTATACAAAAAAAAGTTGCATCTTATGCTTTTTACATTACATAATTATTTGTTTTATGTAACTTTTTGTAAACGATAATAATAAATATTGAAAATGACTGATATTTTATTTATCTTGTCAATATATTCAGATATAATTATGATCAGATATTATGAAAATGATTCGTGATTGAATACCGTATTGCTTTGACATCTGTCAATGAAGAACACGTCGGTTACGAGTCATAAGTTACTGCCTACCGTCTAGCAGTATGGTTACAGAAATCTGATAAGAATCATAAAATCATGAGCTCCTTCTGCAATAGGTAACGTTTCTATCGAAATTTGCCTAAAACATGCACATTCAACTTAATATTACTATTCACATAGTTTGAAAGACGCCCATTATTAAGCATTTCATGTTCAAACCTTACTCATGGGTACCATCTAGTGGATTTCATCGCTGCTCTGACTTCGAACTGTTCGTTGTGTCGGGTGTTCCCCATTGCAACGTACTTCATTCCCCTGCACCCCGAAATATTATAATATTTAATTCGAGCGGAGCGCGTGTGAAACTAATTTGCTTCGCCCACTTAAATCGCGTTCACGCCCATAACTGATATTTTTTTAGGATCTTATTTCGTCTTAAGTTTGGTATGTTTTTAAATGATTTATTTATTTATTCACAGATAAAATAAAAAGGATTCCCGTTATAGAACACTAAAACTTACATCCCAACTTACGAGATTAAGTGCAGAAAGCATAATAATATATTATTCAAAATGTTATTATTTGTTTTTACTCATAAATATATTATGTTATTGTTTATTGTCAGTTGTAACCCTGATTTTCTTTAATAATCACTAATATAATCAAAACACTATCGAAAATTCATTTTTGGTTCCGTTATTATATTTATATATTTTATCACACCTTATTAAAATATTGTATACCGTTGGTTTTCCAAATAAAATAGAATCAATCACATTTTAATTCACTCATATGTAACATTATTTACTCATATATGTTAGTAATCACTCATTTGATATATTAAGTTATTGTACATAGGTTATCAAATATATATATCGCATATGTTATCGTATATATCAATACATTATATGAAGTGATTTTTTTGTAGGATTAGTGATTGGACAAGAGGACGTCGACCTCAACCAATGGTGAACTCACTTAATCAGGTGAATCTCCCTCCTTTGCACTTTGATTGTGGAAGGTTAATCAAATAAGGTGGGTGCTTATAGAATACTTGCACAAATCAATTGTCAATATAATTAGAACATAATGTTTTAGGCTTTCCAAGTACCTACTTTAGTCCAGATGCGGGTAGACTGTAGACTCTAGAGGGGATACGAGATGTAGGTACATGTATATGCAAACTTAGGAAGGAACCGAGTTCCCGAATATATAATCTTCGTATTTTCCTAGTACACAGAACCTGCACTTGCAGGTGATATTCAATTTGTTTATTTCGGAGGATGCCTCTTTCATCTCAACGAAAATGGAAAGAGTTTTTTTTATATTTCTGATAAAATAATATTCCACACAATTTATTAGAAGAATTGACTGAAAACCATTTGCAATCGAATAAACGCGTCTCTGTCTGACTTATTTCCCAACAGCGGCGTGTGAGCGGGACGGCCGGGCCGAGCAACTTTCCATTTTGTAACAGATATAAATTTATCCCGGGCAACATAACATCGTAAGTGCGGTATTCATTTTTTTGGAAATCGAACCTTATCTCGAGTGTTCATAGGTATCACGAGAGGTGAGCAGGTTTTGTGGAGAAGGAGCCTTCTAAGTTTACGGTGACGACATTGCTACGTAGGCTCACATCAAACGATACAGCTGATAGCCGAAATGAAATGGAAAGTGAGATTACGATAGCGCCGTGCTTTATTATTTGCGAGTATTTCACAGATCTGGTGGCCAACTATGTATAAAACACAGAGTACGGAAACCAGAGTCGGGACTCCTCACTCCGCACTCATTCCCGTTAATGAAAGGTGATGTATTTGGCTACTTCCTGCACCTCCTACTACCTAACACCTACTTGGACACACGTGTTTGGTGATTGTGTTGTTTGAATATAGGATACGGACAGTTTTAAAACGTTGGAAAGGCCGTATCGCAGGTAGGTAGATGCACGCTTGCCTAACTGCCTTTGAATAAGTGGTACAACTTATTTTCTCCTTGTATTTCAGCATCTCCCACTTCCGCAGATTAGATCTCCCGGGCGGAGTGAAAGTGAAATTGGGTCAGGCGACTTGATATTATCTATAACACGCCTGAGCCCTGAGCCCTGAGTCTGACGTCGCAGGAACAAGTCATCGCAGTAAAATTAAACAGTTAGAAGGGCAATACGCGGTTATATATTATAATAAAAACAAAAGGTAAAGAAGAAGTCAAAACTCACGGGTAACAGTCGTAACAGACCCTTGGTACTGTCGAGACATTGGTCCTGTCGGGAAATAGCGTAGATACAGGATTATTTTCGTCCATACGCATTACGTCAAACCGCTAACCGCTACCTTTCGTCTACCATTAGTTTCGTTGACCATATTATTGTTAGGTAGATCTTTATACAAGACGGTACTTAGCTCACCTCAGACCTGAGTCTGAAAACCGTAAAAACCTTCAGCAAACCGCAAATTCAATTTTATCGTTTTTTCGTTATTATTTATGAACTGTGTGAATGTTAATGTTCACATTTCCTAAAAAGGATAGGAATAAAATATATTACAATGAAGGTTATGTTTAACACGGTGTTTCGCTTACTCTAATTAATTCTAAGGTATTTAATTCGTAATTTATGAGCTGGATACAAAACAAAGGGAGAGCAGAGAAATAAAAAAAATATGTTGACACCAAATACAGCCTGAAACCGAAACCACTCAATTGCACTAAAAACACTAAATAATATATTTCTGATGCTTTCACTAAAACATTACAACATAATATTCAGAGGTTACATTATATGTATATAGAGGTTTATGCGCCTTTGTCCGTGCAAAGTATTTTCAAGAAACCCTCAACCAAAAGTCTGTTCAGGCCGTTACGTTTGTAGAGGTCAAGGTGAGTATTATACCCGTAGCTAAGAAGTGTTTCGCTGAATGAAAATTAGATTCAGATGAAACCAAATTCTCAAACAGCCGACATTATTGCCAGACCACGGCATTATTCTGGCTCCATAAATATGAATGTGTATAGCGCGGTGTTGTCAGATTGACGAGAAATAGTCCCAGGTTGGTAAATGACTTTTCGAAATGTTAGTTGAGCGGGTGAAGCGGTCAAGCAGAATCTCATTCGGTCCATTGAATTGTAAATACGTTACCACCAAACAGCCTACTACTCTGCTACACATTTCACAACATCTAGACAGTCCAGGATACAATATTGTTGCACAGTTTTCTGAACTTGAAGATTTGAGGACTGCTGCCAGTTACTGGTAGCCAGTTGTCAGTTGCCTCTACTGCAACAAACATCGTCCCCGTTAGCTGAGCTGCGGAATTACGAAAAAGGGAAAGTAAACACGCTATCAGTTAATGTTAATCTCATAAAAATCTGCTGGCGTTAAAATGATTTCAGTAATCCCAATAGAGCTATTCGGAATGAATGAACGTTCATTTGCCTTCCGTGCTGATGATAATCTGCGAATTACAAGTTTTTATTTTTTAATAATAACAAGTAATCGTGTTGTTTTTAAATTTTTACCCGTTATGGAATAACCAAATAAATGACATTCAATCATGGAAACTCAAGTGGTATATAAAACTTTACGTAAGGAGTAATTATTATTTCAACATATTATCACATCTGATGAATACGCTCGTTTCGAAATAAATTATAGCATTTCACATACATTTTCTATCTTTAATATCGAGTTTTAATGAAATAACCTTTTTAGTAACGTTTGAAGGTTATACCCACCGCAGAAGAACATACGAGTAATACTAATAAATCCAAACAAAACAATACACAGATAAATAAAAAAGGTGACTAGGAATCGAACCCAGGAATTATAATAATTTTATCCGAGACACCACCAGGTTACAAAGAAATTCGTTAGAACTTTGTGATCATTCGAAAAGATGGCAGTCAAAGATAATTAATTCTGAATTACGTAAGACGGATATCCTGGGTGGGATTCCCAGATGGATAGTTTTTATTTTTATAGGTCTTGTTTTGTTTCACGTTTCTTTTATTAGTGTTATCCTTTTCTTCAATGATAAATTTAATTTTTTAACCTTTTTGAAAAAATGTATAATTTTATACTCGAGAGCAACACGATTTCTTCAAATGGCATAATTATTTGAAGATTGCAGAAATCTAGATCATTAACCAACACGACTTTAATTGTATACTGACAGATGAGGATTTTATCCACGATTTTATGATAATTATAGTTATTTATAAGTAAAACTAATTCGCAGAAACATTTCGTCAAGGTACAAAGGTGGTAGGTAATGTATGTATGTAAGGATGAATTCATTGGTTATATCGGGATGTCTAATTTTTCTCTAATTTTCAAATAAAATTAATTAAAATATCACTCTTGCTTTATGCTTCATTATCGAATTGCATTTGAGTCGCCTGCAGAAGCAACGTTTTGATCTCAAACATCATCTTTGGCGCGCTTAGGAGGATAAAACAGACTCATTCGGCCAGCCTCGTAGTTAATCCGCTCTTTCCGCCCGGCCGCCAAAACTCTGCGCGGTGAAGGCTTATCAAAGAGTAAACTTTGTGGAATATTTGTTGTTGTGCAGTAATGCTTTCTTCAATATCAATACTTTCTTGAGTCATCTGTGGTATTTTTTTTTACTTTGAACTGATTCGTTTACGATACAACTTAACCGCATTTTATTAATGCATACACTTGTAAGTTGTAATATTTATATTTGTTTATATTTTAATTATAATAAAAAAATACATTTGTGTCAAAAATGCAAGAACTAGTTAACTTTCATTTTATTTTACTTATTAATATTTCAAACCTACTAGGCTTCCCATGACATTCAAAAAACATCTACTTATATTTCACTTTTGTTTTAGTGAATGAATGCAATCTTGGAAGTGGAAATTAAACCGTTTCCCGATATCGGATTGAGCTGAAACTCGGCAGGTACTCATATACGCATTTCTCTCACGGGTTTTTGCTTATTTTAATTTAATTTAATTTTACTTATTAATGTTTCACATCTACCAGGCTTCTCATGACATTTAAAAAACATCTACTTATTTTTGTTGTTTGTTTTTGGGGTGTTATGCCGTGTTGCACTAACTCCTTCTTTAGCCGACGTTTCGGACAGCGTTGCAGTGTCCATAATCAGGGCAGATCCGGTAGATCCGAAGATGTGTACCGGATCTGCCCTGATGATGGACACTGCAACGCTGTCCGAAACGTCGGCTAAAGAAGGAGTTAGCGCAACACGGCATAACACCCCAAAAACAAACAACAAAAATGCTTTTGGCCGTGAGAATCTAAAAACTTACCGAACATCTACTTATATTTCACTTTTGTTTTAGTGAATGAATGCAATCTTGGAAGTGGAAATTAAACCGTTTCCCGATATCGGATTGAGCTGAAACTCGGCAGGTACTCATATACGCATTTCTCTCATGGGTTTTTGCTTATTTTAATTTTTTTGTGTTTATTTTTTATTTTTACGTGTTGATTTTTTTCTTTCTTGAAAACTTCGTTGAAAAACCTGAAAATTTCTTTGATCCTGTTTGGAACATGCATGCAGCAAATAATGCTAAGGGACTTCGATAGCGTAATGAGTAAGATTTAGAAAGGGACGACTATATGGTTTGGGCATGTGAAGCGATATGTCGCGAAAGTGAATGATAGAAGACCACACTGGTTTCTTGCCTACACGACTTTTTAGTTAATTTAACTATATTGTCAACCGAACGGAAAAAATTGCCGTGTTCATAAACACAAATATATTACTGACGTTGACATTTGTCTCACATCACAAAGTATTTTTAATAATATTTAAAATATAAGATGATATACTATTTTTTCATCTTAACATATATAAATCACGTTGCACTGTGTTCGTACACGCTAATCTTCGAAACGGCCCAACCGATTTCTGTGAAATTTTGTGAATGTGTATGGTGGGTTCCAGCTTGAAATAAACGATAGTTTTGGACCCGATAGGTGGCGCTGTTGTCGAGATTTTCAACGAATTTTTTTTTCAGATTTCTCATCATAACAAATTTTATTGCGTTATGACACAAATTAATCAATTAAAATTTATTTGCTTTGGGCAGTTAGGACTATAAGCGGTAAAGTCGCTTATTGAAGTCATAAAGACGTCGGTTGCTGCTTTTTGAATAATGCAAACTTTCTTTAGTCGTTCGTTTTTAGTTGATCAAGATTACTAGTTACTTAAATAAACATATTTTCAATCGTAGTAATTTTATTAGATAATAAGTTGTAATAATACATGTGTATATAGTTAGACGGCCATCAATTGATTGTAATTTATTATTCCTTCCTTAGAGTTCCTTAGACACCATTCTTATGTTAATTGTATGCATTAGTGCACATTCAAATAAATAGCTTGCTGCGCCGTCATAAAATTTAGCTACTTTAACATGTCTTTCTCTTATCCGTGAGTACATGGTGCACTTGGGCATAATACTCAATAATTATTAACGTCGCTTTATTTTCCAGTACGTGCCTTTTTACATTTTCTCTTCATTGCAGAGAAAAAAAAAAGCTTTAACAGTTATGAATGTTTTGTATATTATCTGACATATTTCTTTATTTACTATGTTTCTGAATCTGTAAAAAAAATTATTTTTTGATATGTTTATAATTATACAGTTTCCATTTTATCAGAAATTCAGCTTTGAGTCACATCTGGGAAATGTTTTTTTTTCACCTTTTTATGATTTTGATTAATATTTAAACATTATTTAATTGTTATTATATCGCGTATGTTATTTTTCTTTTACTATGTTTTTGTATTTTGTCGTGTTGATATATAGTTTTTATTGATTTAGCTTGAGCCATTTTGACGCTGTATCCAGATCATCACTTATCTTGCTGATTGCTTTCTCATACAATTTATATTCTACAAATTCAGAAGTGCATCGTGTGCGAAAGGTTGTATTTTGCAATGATTTAGTATTTTTTATATACCTTTTATGCACAGTATAAATAATATCGGGCCAAATATTGAATCTTGCGGTACGCCCAGGGTATTTTCATTTATGTTTAATGTTTGCTGTTTGTTAATTCAATATTTTGAAACAATCCGAAGTCTTTTCCATTTATTCACACATATTTCATTTTTATTAACTATTTTTTTATCTATTGTTTAAAATGTTTTCCAGTCATCAATTACAAAATTTTACACTGTTTTGCTTTCTTCAAGTTGAGATTTAATTATGTATTAAATAACTTGCTCAACATCAGTTATACGTTCACAGGTCTAAAGCACGGAGGAAAATTCTAAAGTCTTCGCAATTGTTGTTGTTTGTGAACCCTTGAAATCGGTATTGCCATAGACATTTTCTATAATTCAGGAAATTTCTCAGTTTGTTAAACTAAGAAACTGTTCTTTTACTACAATTACTGTGGCCCATAAATTTGTATTTTTTTGATAAGTTCAGTTTTTTGAATCATTAATCCTTTACAAACAATAGGCTCCATTTTATTTTTGTTAGGTATTAACAAAAAGTTCTTGACAAAATATTTCCTGAAAAAGGTTTTTTCCAAGCTGTGGCACATCGGTTTGACAACAATATTTAACATTCTCATACGATTACTAATTTCCTAATTATAGCATTATGTGAGTAGACGAAGATCATCACGAGTGGACGAGGGGTAAGGCTCTTGACTAGCAATCCGGAGGTCCCGGGATCAAATCCCGTTTTCTTTCACAATGTATTCAATAAATATTTATAGTATGCAGCATATTTGCGTCACGTTCCAGAGATACACAAATTCTCAGTGTACAATTCTCAGTGTAAAACTGTATTGCTATTGAAACGATGCTTGAAATGGCTTTAGTCGTTTATGGAGACCAGATTTGTATACCCAGATACTTCCCCACCTTCCTCTTGCCACCTCCCCCTCCACTACTAACTTTTTAACATCACGACATGATCGGATATTCCATAGTCGCTTCGCCTCAGTTTCAAATAAATAAATAAAATCTTCTAATCAGTATTAATTTTGATGTACAAGCGAATTTGACTGTAAAAAATATTTTATACTCTAAATAAATTATTTTATATCAAAACATACTTACGATATTAAGGCGTCGGTAATTAAAATTCATGCCTACTCATGACAGAAAATGAATTTTTAATAGCACTTATGATTATTTATATAATTATTACTTATTGAGTAACTTGTAAAGTTCTGTCAGTTTGGTAAGTGAGCAAGTAACAGTAAGGTAAGACAGTCAGTATTATTCATTGAAGGTCTTCCCTCACCTTTCAGTCCCCCTCGGAACAGAAACGGCATCGAGAAATAAAACTTTTTTACGGGCAAAAAACCTATGAATAGAAAACAAGAATAAAAATAAAACGACAAACTGTTGAGAGATCGTTTTAGCATATCTAACACCCGTACTAGAAACTAGAAGGTATGTAACCTTGGCGTTATGATTTATTCGATTCATGGAGCGCTCGAACACACTTCTCTAGTCTCTAGGTGGGTTAGTTGCAACTAGAGGTTCTGTTGCTATATTAGTAGAATTGTTGCTGTGGCTTATCCGGTATCTGTCGACCGCATGTCCTTGCCAAAAAAATACCTAGCCAGTGATGGAACCTTTTTAAAAATGCTTCCACCGAGAAAGATAGATTAGAGGTTGGTACGAGTAGATGCCATTATGTACAAAGTGCGATGCGACCAAAACTTTATAGGTTATAATATATTTGGTTAATATTTTTCCCTAAGTTAATTTATTCATTCTTAATATGGTACTTTTTTTATTGGTGACTTGTTAGTGATGTACCAAATGACAAACATTCCACTTGAACTTGTGCGGTAATTCCAGAAAAATGCATTCATTCCAAAATTATAATATTCGTAAATTTATAGAATTCGTCGGTACAAGTAGATGGTCCGCGTAGTAGGTAAAATTTACACTTGGCACGAACATCCAATTATCCTCGATATCGTAATAATTCATCCATTGTTAAAGGGTGGTTGCGGGTTCAACTCCCGAAGCTAGCAGTACTATCATAGGTAATTTATTTATTTTTATTCTAAAACTTGCGTATCATATTGGATGCTTTGTTACAAATAGTTTCGATGGAACCCTTTCATTTAAAGTTTCCATCGAAACTATTCTAAAACTTGCGTACCATATTGGATGCTTTGTTACAAATAGTTTCGATGGAACCCTTTCTAAAACTTTCGTACCATATTGGATGCTTTGTTACAAATAGTTTCGATGGAACCCTTTCTAAAACTTGCGTACCATATTGGATGCTTTGTTACAAATAGTTTCGATGGAACCCTTTCTAAAACTTGCGTACCATATTGGATGCTTTGTTACAAATAGTTTCGATGGAACCCTTTCTAAAACTTGCGTACCATATTGGATGCTTTGTTACAAATAGTTTCGATGGAACCCTTTCTAAAACTTGCGTACCATATTGGATGCTTTGTTACAAATAGTTTCGATGGAACGCTTTCATTTAAAAAAACATTTCTTCCACTGTCATATCCGAAGGGACTTCAGCAAGAAATGGAGACTAGAAAATAACAATGCAATTTAGTACCAGAACTGGCTCTAGGTGTAATGGTGGTTGCTACATTAGGTAAATGCCGCATTAAACAGGTCACTGTAATATCACAATCACGAGCACGCCTAGTCCTAGACTCCACATCGCTTATTTCACAATGGTGTTAATAGGAGCATGGACACGAGGCATAGGGCACTGGGCACCGAGCACCGGGCACCGGGCACCGGGCACCGGGCACCGGGCACCGGGCACACCGGTAGCAACAGCGTGCTGTTGTTTCAGCTTTCAGAAGGCTGCAGTGTTCACTGTTCAGTGCCCGTTTCGCAATCCATAATTCCAGATCTGCGAGACCATATGCCTAGAAATTATGAAATGACGTCTCATGGATGACATCACTTCACGCGCACTCTCAGACGGTCATCTCTGGAAATAGTATGCAGTTCACTTCCACACGACATTCACTTCATCAAGTGTCACCTCCAAACCCGAATTAAAGTGCCGACCTACACACAGATGACAGTACACACCAACTCCATCCAACGGTTTGCATCAAATCTATTATATGCTTTCACAGGTGCACACTTGAAATGGCTTTTTGAGGAATGGTACATATTTCTGGTTTATTACCCATAAGATAGGTGATGGTACTTGTAGATTGGGGAAGAGTGAAACATGTAGATTGAAACCCGATTCATGAAAAGCGTGACCGTTGTATGGAGTTCTCAATAATCGTCTCGATCATTAGCAACGAGGATAAATATTAATATCTATAAATAAACATTAATGCATTAGTTTGGTGAGACACTAACTAACCTATTCGGAATTACCTGGAAACAATACCTACATCATTAGGTATAAGTAATCGGATAATAAAATAACTAGATACATTTGTCTACATATATGTAAAAATGAATTTGATTTGATCAGATGCATGTTTGTGCATCAAACACACGCAGGATCAGCGTTATACATTCACTTAGGTAATATTTTTTACTTCTTCGTTAAGTTTAGCGGTCAAAGAGTTAAACTTCTGTATCGTTGGTGTTTTTAGTTTTCAGAAGAGCGTTCAAGGACGTACTGTCCGTGTTTGTAACTGTCGCATAATAACTTCCTTTCATGGAAAGATCTGATTCTTGTGTGTATATATGTGTATGTTATTGCAACTGCAAAGGTTGGCTGTTTTTGGTCGCGGCGACCGGGGTGACCTTGCGATGTGCTATTTTCAAGGGCAGACAGATTTACTAATAACGGAGTAGTTATATGTATTTTGATTATGGCGGAAATCTCCAATAATCACAGGCGTCAGGCTTCAGGATAATTCGGGAGAGCTGCTCAGTGTTAAGCGCTCTCTGCAGCTTACTCGAAATGTCTTTGATAGGTTGATTGTATAGATACGTAGGTACTTGCTGACTTCATTGTTGTGTGTTGGCTAGATCGGTGACAAAAGTTTTCCTTAGAAGCTATTTAAGGGCATTATATTGCGCAACGTACAATATGCACATGATGTACTCCCGTGGCACATGGGACATGGCGCGCGGTGGACATTGAGTGGGGCACTGTGACAATTGGTTCGACCCAAATGCGGTTGAATGTACATATTATTGTACCTAGATCGAGTACCTACTCAATCTAGCGCCGCGGATTGCACAAGGCAACCTAATTTCGGTTCACGAAATTTTGATAACGATACGAGTGGATTAGAGTCACGGAAAAATTGAGAAAATGTTCTAAAAAGATTATTTTGTTATTTAGGTCACTTTTATAATGGGCCTCCGCGATGAAATAGTTTCGAAAGATCAGAGTTTTATAATTCATCGTGAAATACGAGCAATTACGATATTGAGTGACAATTCTGCATGACTAGTTTTGCAGCATTACAAGTTCACAATATATACGAATGACGTCATTTGGAGCAGCTTTTGATTAGCTAAAGTTGTTTATGGAACAATGATTCTACCGCTACCTCCTATTCTACTTGCTTTATAGTGGTGGTGTCAGAAGTCAAAACGTTTCGAGTGCTAAATTGAGATACTCGAATACTTACTTTATTACATTTACAGCGAGTAACTGAAGATCAGCCTAGTTAACCGAGCGAGTTCAATAAACGTTTGGCATTCCCTTATTTACTAAACGCTATGCGTTAATACGCTATAGATGCACAATGTCATTGAAGTATCAGCCATTGAATGCCAATATGATATTTGAATGGCTATTGATTTAGAGAGCATTGTTGGCTGTCGACTGATTGCTGATGACTGAACAATGTAAACCGTTCCTCGGTAAGCTGAGTAATCTTAAGAACTGTATCTGTCGACTATGTATTCTGCTCATTTGACACGTACCGTGTTATGTATCAGCGAAGCGAATATGCCACTTACTGCGTGCGTCCTACAAACTAAAATTTTTATTTCTTTATTTTATAAATTTAAAAAAATTATAATTTTGGTGATTTTCTTAACTACCATACTAGGCTCATGCCCGTTTTATGGTAGTCGTACCGATTTATGTAAGAATAGCAATAATAAAACATAACGGAAAAGAAAAATTTTGTGGTAAAACAAAAAGTTAAAAAATGCGTATTATTATAGAAACCATATTGGAAATAAAAAAAACTAAATAAATGATAGAGTTAAAACATATTATAACATTATAATCAAATACTTTTGGCCAAAATTTATTTATTTATTAATGATTTTTTTAGAAACTTTTACATATAAATCGTAAAAATTATACATAATTGAACTTGGTAACAATCTTTTGTATTTGCTAAGGACTTCATTCAAGATGTCCACTAACTCGGTTTATTTCCCTCCATTAGTATTCTGGGAAATGAGGAATACATAATCTGGTAGTTAGTCTCAGAATTTCTGCACTGAAATAAATCCAGACCTCTATTACTACCCAGTGGAATCCGAAAGATTATCAATGCAAGCAATTCTGAACTATCAAATGCATAATTTAGAATGTTATACTATACTATAGAAATACCATCATCAGTGAAAATATCAAGTATTGGTGAAAATCCTTCTATCCGACAATTTAAGCGTATTCATATCATTTAAAAGAGTGATGTTGTACAACAAAATTGCTGGAATACCTATTTTAAAATTTATAAAATGTATGAATTTATTAGTTTATTATTTTTATTTTATTTAGTACAGGATATATACATGTGTACAACTGTCCAACTAGGAGGAGCTCCGTTTTAGGTCTGGCAAAATATTATTATTAGAAAGTTAGTTAATTTATTATTTAGAAACTGTTGAGAAAATATGGTCCTAACCGAGGAAAAATTGTAGGTACATTGGTACCTAAGGAAATGTTAATAATCAATTCTGAAACTGTGGAGCCCCGCGAGGGTTCCATGTCCATACAGAAACCATAATTTCTCAATACTAAGACTCGTGTCAATGCAATAACATTTTTTTTAAATTTTTTAATTTAGTTACTTAATTAAATAATTAGGTACATTTTTGTATGGCACATGAAAAAAAATGTATAAAAAAAAACAGATCATTGAAGTCCTCCTCACTAGGAGATCCTGTGCTGAGGCGGACTATATATGTTAGTATACGTTTTCAGCGACTAAGATGATGTTTTTAATATATTAGCTAGTTCTTCTTTCGGTTATTATCGTTCGATATTTCCTTAAGCCAAGAATTTGATGTCCTTAATGTAGTTATTTTTCGTTTTCCTTTGTTTGATGTTGAGAGGGAGTTTATTATATAATTTTATTGTTAAAAATTCAGAGTTTCTTTGTCCAAAGGTAGAATTACATTTAGGAATATTTAGCATGTCTGTTTGCTTGGCTCTGGTTTTATTATCGTCAGAGGGGTTTGCTTCTGGTTTATTTTTAGGTGATGAACTAGAATATTTTGAGGATAGATTTTTTGTAAACTTGGAACATCAAACAGATTAAAAATATCAGTAGTTGGCGTCCTTACAGGGAGCTTTAATATGGTCTTTATGATCTTTTAGTCATAATCACACTGCATAATCTTTAGCTTTAATTTAAGAAGGTTTACTGTTAACTTTATGTAATTTTAATGTTTAGATTGTTTATTTACGGAACGTGTTGTGTATGGTGATGAAGGTAAGTACGCATAGCTGCATTGCATAATAAATTGGTATAGAAAGGTACTGTTTTCCGAAGAACACTTAGTAAACATAACAATTTAGTAATTTGCAGTACCAACAAAAGTTTTTGTTTTAAATTTTATATTGAATCTACTTAATTATTCACATAAATATAAACAAAGCATTACACAATCTTGCTAGCGAAGTATCTTGCGTTTCGTTACATTAGCTTTACACAGAAGGCGCTAAGGAAAATAATTTCCCTCAAGGCCTATGTCATCTTTGGGGATGCTGTATTGATAGTATTTTTAAGGAAATAAAAGAAAGGAAGTTCTGGGGGTCAGTGTGTCCAGGAGAGACGGACGGATGAATCACCCACTGGTGACGGGTCTTGCTGGAGAGGGAGAAGTAGAAGGTTCTCCCTCAATCAGTATATCCCAATCCGGCCTGCTTCCTGCAATCCCGCCGAGACTTCAGATCTGTGAGAATAGCTTAACCAAGTCGTCAGCGTTAGTTTAGTCGAAAGGAAAATAAGCGATGCTACTTCTTCAGACAACAAACACAGATGCAGTCGCAGTTACAGTCGTGAGGTTCGCCGGAAGGTGAAAGCGTGAGACCTTTCCGCGGACACAGCGTCGGGGAGCGAGCACGAGCAACGTTTGGGCGCAGGCACGGGGACGGGTACGGGCACTGGCACGGTCACTGGCATGGGCACTGGCACGGTCACTGGCATGGGCACTGGCACGGTCACTGGCATGGGCACTGGCACGTGCACGGGCACGGGCACGGGCACGGGCGGTGGGATCTGGTAGCTGGTAGTAGGGTCATGCCAATTTTGCAAAGATTTTAAAATTAATTCAAATAAACAGTCGGTTACGGACATGTGTTGCCTAAAAACACACAGTCAGAAGTCACAGACTTCTACGACAGACTGCTACGCACGTAGGTAAAGCCAATGATAACACTTCAAGGTTTGGGCAGAATGCCACATGACTCCTCAGATTGTACATTCTGTGGTCTAGAAGTGGGAACTTTAGATCACATATTTTTTGGTTGTCCCTCTCTAAACAAATATCCTCTCTTCTATCAAGCCTTATCTAAAATTGCCTCCCCTCCATTCAACATCTCATCTCTTCTAAGTCTGAACTCGACTCCAATTTTCATTATAATTTTGAAATTTGCCCATTTAAATAAAATTAATATTTAAATTCACCTTTCATTTCTCAATAATTTTAAATGATGGCTAAGAACACCCTTGAAGGGTGAAAGCCAGAAATAATTTAAAAAAAAAACCTATGATTATTGTGCATTTACAATATCTATTGTTCATTTATAAAAAGCTAATATTTGGTTGTATGGTTAAGAGTATCGGAACCGGATACATCAAATAACTCTCGCTCTCACAGTCTCACACTGCGCGAGTATTACCAGTATTACAAGACCAAGGTACGATATTACCATTCACAACCAGAACCCAACAAAAGAACAATCAATATTACTTTCGATTTTTTTACGTCGGGTTTTAAGCTACCAATTACATAATTCAAAAGTTCACTGCAGTATTTACTCACCTGTCTCCCTTTCCTGTTTTAGGAAACTATGAATCTATCTCTCTCCTTAAACCTCGAATTCAATGTTTTGGTGCACAGTGACAGTGACTTTTAATTAATGAATGCCGCTTTATAAGTCGAATTATTTAATAAAAATAAATAACTCCGTGCACAACACCATTTAATCTCAATACTTGATATGTTTCGAAACCAATGGTATAATTATTATATTTTAATAAAATTTTTAAGTAATTTTGAAATGAAATGTGAAAACTATAACATGTGATTGAAAACATGCTTGGGGTTGAGGGCCAGAGGCGGCCCGTGACTGTAATTACCAGCAGTGCATTTCACTTTTAAAATGTACCTAGTCTGTAATTTAGGTGGAGCAAATTAATGAATAATAGGAACACCTATTGCAATTCATTCTATCTTCTAAGTTATATTTGTAAAATAACTGATTAAATAATACAAAATTATCTCAAAAATAAAGGACACTCAATTCATCGTTGAAAATATGGCGAAACCGTTTGATTTCACCGCGAACGAGTTCCAATGTGTTAATGTTGTTGCGTTAACATTGAACATTAGTATTTCTAAGCGAATCCATTCCAAACGCATTGGATTACGCACGATCAAAGTCAAAGCACTTCGATAATGCACGGATGGGTTATGTATCTGCACTGCTCTAACACGTAATTTGACGTCAAGAGTGTAATCTGTCTCGCTCATGTCACCGTTTCGGCTACTTCGGGCTGTCTCGATACCGCCCGATGCTGTTTTAGTAGTATGGTAAAAGTTGGTTCTGTGCATATCGGGGTATGCACGACCGCTTGCTCTTGTGCGGGATTTTTTTACTAGAAGATAGCTCAAATAATGACCTGACGGGAATTACGAATTTCTTATATCGATCACTGGGGCACAGATGTCGTTGTAATTTGTTATGTGGAGATTGAAGACAAGCAGTGCAATGCACAAATGCACGTACCAAGGAACCGCCTCTGTTGAGGGCCACAGAAAAGATTTAAAACAATGGTGCGTCTAATCTCACTATTTACTGCTAATTCCTCCCACCCCTCCCATCATAAAGGCAAAAGCAAGGCCAAGCGCCAAGCGAGAGATGCCGTCAATAATAATATACCTATAATGAATGTGTCGTATACGGAATACGGTGTTCCTACGCCTTGTCGAATTCACAAGTTTAGTTCGTGTCGCAAACTTTTAACCGCAGTCCGCAGTAACGTTAACTCGAATGGTTTCATCATCGCATCTTCACCTTGCTTCTCACTCTCGCTAGGTATATTTATGTCATTTTTAAGTAATTGGATTTAAGCCGTGCCTAATGCTCTGGAAACGTAGAATAAAGAAGTACACAAGAAATGCGCTGTGGGAGTGTTTCGGATCTAAAAGTCTGGAAGATTCTCCCTTAAATTTCAAACACAGAACTTTTTTCATCATCATTCTGACATTTTAATTTAGATCATATCGGAGAACCATATATATATATACACCATATATATACATACGATGACAGTCAAGCATAAGAGAGACAATGGGCTGGAACCATGGAATAAAGAATAACACAAGAAGTGCCTTGTGGGTGTGTTTCGAGATACAAATATAAGCCCAAATTATATGAGCCATAATTTCTAAACAAAATTCTGTTTTATAATGATTACGATATTCAAATGGATGTCGGTATAAAACAACTCCCTCTCTAAACACGAGTTATTCCCAATTAGAAAGGTCTTAATTAAATTGACAGCTTAGAACTTGCTATGTTTTGCATTGCCTATACTCGTATGTTTTGCGTTTTCATTTTATTTCTTTTTACTAACCTAATTTTATTATTTCTTCTCCATCAATATTTAGCTAAATTAAATATTTCCTAATTTTCTGTCAATAACATGGCACCTACGAGCAGGTCACACCAAGTAAGGTAGGTAATGTAAAAATTACAAAAATTATATTCATAATTACTTATGGTAGCTTCTAATGATGTTTATCTATTTGTTTTGTATGAACATGAACATGTAAGAATTGTATTTCAATAAACGACGATTTATCAGCATTGAAAAATAAAAACAAAGTGTAAAAGAGATTAAATGCGTTCATGATCTAGAACTAAAAGGCACTAAGTCAGTGACACATTTGTTTCCATTCAAATTTGTATTGAAAGCACTTGCAGTTTTCTTCTTTGTTCTATGGCTAGAACCAAAATGTATTATGACAAAGTTTTCAACAGTTTCCATTCAAATTTACGTGCAAGGCATTTCTAGTGTTCAGTGGCTAGAAAATAGTGAACAGGTAATTTTCGGTAATAATGCAGACTTATTGCAGTCTTTTGTTGCACCAGTAACAGTAACAGTAACCTTGGGGCTTTTTAACAAAGGCTTTCAATTGCCATTATTGTCATCTGAGTCACGTAACATTTCCCAACCAAATTTAACAGACAGTGTTTAGGTATTGTCATTTAGAAGGTTTTCATTTCGGTTTGGGGTTGAGCAATATTTAGTGTTAAAGAAATCGGAGTGACCACGAAATTAGAAAGATATTCACGAGTTCTTATTCAAAAGGTTAAATCTCTAAATAACTCTAATATGCTTCGCCAACACAAAACACAATGAAATGTTGAGCAGTTTGACGAAAAGCGAGCAACCCACCTACCCGCTGCTGGCGACTGGCCGTGTAATTTCGGAGCTATTTTCTCGTCAGCGAAGCACTCGCTTCCTGAAGGCTACGCGAAGCTACAACCTTCGCCATAATATTCAACATGTTGCAAATGACCGTGAAATCTGAAAAGTAGACAAAATATCTTCCGGGTAACATGTGAAAGTGAATATGTATTGGTACAAGCGCATACCTACATAACGTCATGTACAATGTGAATTTATGTACGTGAAGCGCAATACCTACCTAACCTGTACTATTATACTTGGACGTTGTTTGGAGTTGTTTGTGTAACAAGAAAAACAATTTACGTAGGTTCGTATTACGAGGTAGAATACTGCCTGGTGGTATTTTTTAAGAATATTTTATTTAGTTTTAAAATTTTATGCCTTTTACATCTACCCCATACTAATAAACGTGTTTTAATTTTACACAACAATTTACCATACATTAATGATTGTTTACCAGTTGTGCAAAAAAAACAATTTTATTATTAAGGCTTTTAGTGTAGGTATATATATTTTCTAAAACTACCATAAAAAAAACATTATATAACCTACGTAATAAAATTTGATTTCACAAGATTGAGACACAACCCACGAAAAGGAGTTTGTTGAATATTAATTTTAAAACCTTTAAAATAAATATGGTTTTGTGTTCCCGATATATTTGTCTTATGAAGCCTAAAATAGTTTCAGCTTCTCGTGGGATAGCCATGAACTGTACTATTAAAAGGTACTAATACTTTTTAATGTAATATAATCTAATAATATTTTATTTTTTAACATACTTGGTTTGGTTGGCGTTGCATTGTATCACAATATAGCATCATGCTTCTGTTCTGAATTATTTCCATTGTTTTAACCTATGTTTAATTGTTCAGGTGCAATCTCACTTGGGATGCTACAGTGGTATTGTAGACCAATTTCCTTGTTTAAAGGAAATCATAAAATAGTTCATTATTACATTTATGTGTATGACAAAAACTGTATAAATTAACGTAACAGAATCGAGGAGTAACTAAGATGTCTAAAAATTATATATTAAATATGTGTTAGCAATAGGAAGCAATATGAAAAAAATTATATATATTAGCAATATAATTTATTAAATTGGTCTCTGTATATATAAATCACCCACATATATATATTAAATCACTACACTAATCGGGTGCCTGTTTCATGGTGACCAATGGAGCATAGTAATTTAGTATGAAGTCTAGCGTAAACATGTGAATTCAATATATGTTTATATTAAATCTAAATGTTTAGAATGTTACTAGAATGCGATAGGTTCTAAGTGGTCTAGTCCCTGCCACTAGCAGCCAAAAAGATATAACTCCAAGAACAGTGGAAGAAATATAGTAATTTAGTTGACGGTTGGGGTGGAAATAGTTTAAGTAGAATGCGATAGGTTCTAAGTATTCCAGTCCCTGCCACTAGCAGCCAAAAAGATATAACTCCAAGAACAGTGGAAGAAATATAGTAATTTGGTTGACGGTTGGGGTGGAAATAGTTTAAGTAGAATGCGATAGGTTCTAAGTATTCCAGTCCCTGCCACTAGCAGCCAAAAAGATATAACTCCAAGAACAGTGGAAGAAATATAGTAATTTGGTTGACGGTTGGGGTGGAAATAGTTTAAGTAGAATGCGATAGGTTCTAAGTATTCCAGTCCCTGCCACTAGCAGCCAAAAAGATATAACTCCAAGAACAATGGAAGAAATATAGTAATTTAGTTGACGATTGGGGTAGGAATAGTTTAAGTAGAACCTTAACTTGAAAATTCATTGCCCGCATCACTTGAATGAGCATTGTAATTGTCCCTCATTAGAAAACGTTGACCATATAACGTATCTGGGTCTAAAAGTTGATGAAAATTTAAAATGGACCAATCACATTAGCTATTTAGATAATAAAATTTAAAAAAACTATGTTGTTTTTCAAAACTATCAGGAATGTGCTCATTAAAAAAGACTTAATCAAAATCTACATGGCTCTCTGCCAATCACTGTTAGAATACGGTATTATCGGATGGGGCAGTGCAAATAAAAATATACTAAATCCACTAATTAAAACTCAAATAGCCATAATGAAAATTATACTGAAAGTTCCTGTAAGAACTAGCACGAACGAAATCTTCACCAATCTTAACATCATGTCAATTAAACAACTATATTCTAAAACTATACTCATTTACATTCATAAGTACAAAAACCAAGAAATAACAACAAACACGTACAATAGAAACACTAGATCTCATTGTCAAAAACTTATCCAAAAAATAACTGTTATTACAACTTTTGGGCAAAAAGCTTCTTATATCATAGTATTTTCTTTTTGGTTTTAGGCATTTCACCCTGAAAAGAGTGCTTTGTGCCGGTAACAGTTAAAGTGGATAAAAAAATTCGGTTAATTTTATTGGGAGAATAATAAAACAAATTAAACATTGGACTCATTTAGATCACTAAAACAAATGAAATGTTGAATTCATTCAGGTTAATAAACTTACTTAAACGTTAATAAAGCTGTATGAACACGAGAATTGTTAAGAGATAAAAGGTATGAAATGTTAAGGGGGGACTGGTGTGTGATTTTAATAAGCCGGCGGTATATGTTCTTGAAAGATGAATGGTTTTTACAGTTAAAGAAAACGTGGTCGAGGGTTTCCTCTTCCACACCGCACTGGCAGACCGGATCATCCAAAACTCTAATTCTAGCCAAGTGAGATGCAATTGAACAGTGACCAATTCTCATTCTCGAAATACATGAAATGAATCGTTTTGAAAGTTTTTTTACCGTGAAACCATGGCTTAGCAGGGATATGTTTTTGAATTCCAGCATAGAAAGATCTAGTTCTTATTTTGGAGACTGCCCAATTTTCTTCCCAGGCACGAGTCATGTTGGATTTAAGAATCGGGAAGACATCGGAGATAGGAATTCTAAAATTTAGTGGGATAGTTTCGGAATCTGAACCAGATTTGGCGAGAGAATCGGCCATCTCATTACCCTCGATACCCAAATGGGCAGGGACCCAGGCCAATATCGTCTCAAACCCATATTCACTTAGAGAATTGCGAATATTTTTTATTTTACATATAATATTGTCTTCAGGATAACATAGAATATTTGACATAATTTTAGTTAGAGCACTTAGCGAATCAGTACATAGTAAGGCTCGATGAATGTTGATAACCTGGATTTGTTTAGCGCTTGTTCAATTGCAAAGCATTCAGCTGTAAATATGGAAACTTCTTTCGGTAATTTATAAGTGAGATTGATGTTGAATTCTGGACTATATATCGATGCTTCGCATCTTTTATTTTCAAATTTGGAACCATCTGTGTAAAGGATGGAAAATCCAGGGAAATTTGAAGCCACAATGCTTTTAAAACAGTCATCCACATTTTGAAATTTATTTGGGGAAGATAAAATATTCTTCCGAAAGTCTGATGTTATTGTGTTCGGCATAAAAGTGATTGCCTTAAATGGAATATTGTATAGAGGGAGATTGGGAACTTCTTGAAGATATTAGAGCGAAGATGACAGAGAATTATAGAGATGAAAACTTTTAATTAGGAGAGGAAAACATTTTTTTCTCTCAATCTTTTGTTAGAATTCAAATTAACACTTAACCGATTAAGACTTTGTTTAATAGGATGATGTGATAACGATAAAGCCTTGAAAATATATTTATTGGCAAGGAATTGCCTCCTGAAATATAATGGAGGCTCCCCACATTCCAACTGAAGCGCATTAATTGGAGAAGACTTCATAGCTCCAATAATCATTCTGAGGGCTTTTGATTGAATTCTTTCCATTTTCTTATCTAAATATTTAGGGAGGGGGTCAAAAAGGAATGCGCCATAATCCAAGTGGCTCCGAACTAGGGAATTATATATTAATTTAAGAGTGGTAGGATGAGATCTCCACCATACTCTGGAAACTGCTCGCATCATATTAAGTCCATTTTCACACTTTGTAGAAATTATCTGAATGTGTGAAAGCCAGGATAATTTATGGTTCTAAAGAAGACCAAGGAATTTGATTTGAGTAGCGGTTTGTAGAGGCACATTATCAAAAGAGATTGAGAAGTGGGGAATTTTTCTTTTGCGCGTGAAAACCACGACCTTTTTTTAGATGCCGCCAGATTCATCCCATTTATTGACAACCAGCTTTTAATATATTGTAAAGCCAAATTCATTTCCTTAGCTGCAAGAATAATATTTTTATGTAACAAATATATAAGGATATCATCCGAAAAGTAAAGTCGCTTGATAGAAAAAGGAATTACTGAGTCTAGGTCGCTTATATAAATATTAAACAACAGAAGACTGATAACAGAACCCTGGGGTAAACCTCTCCATAGTTTGCGCCTTAAGCATTTAGAGGAAGACTCAATAATAATGGACCTATCTGTGAGCAAATTAATAATAAATTGGACTAATTTCGGGGGATTTGTTTTTTAATTAGCTTTTCTTTGAAAACATTCAGTAAAACATCATCGTAAGCTGATGAAAGGTCAAGGAATGTGGCCAATGTATAAGAATTTAGGGATTGAGAAACTCGGATATCGGTTGTGAACAAACATAAATTATCCATTGTAGATTTCTTTTTCCGAAAACCATACTGATTTGGTGAGATAATATCTTGATTTTCAACAAACCTATCATAGTATTAAACTTATTACAATAAAATACCACCCTCACTCAAAAACCTGAACATTAAAACATTTAAATCTCAAACAAAAAGCTGGATACTCAATATAGGGAGATCTGAAATAGAAAATATAGTGATATCAAACACAGACTAAAACCGAATCTACAAAACTGAACTATACAAAAAAAACACTGTCTTACTTATTTTAAAATTACTTAAAAAAATTATACTACATGAAATATGTTTATAATTAAATTCATATGTGACTTTGTTGAAATATTAATTTCTTATAATTAAATTATAATATGTAAATGACATCCTCAGCACGGAAGATCCCAGTGAGGATATCATTATCTATATATGTCACTAAGAAAAGAAGACAATAAATCATTATTATCATTATCAGAACGCGATAGGTTCTAAGTGATCCAGTCCCTGCCACTAGCAGCCAAAAAGATATAACTCCAAGAACAGTGGAAGAAATATAGTAATTTGGTTGACGGTTGGGGTGGGAATAGTTTAAGTAAAACGCGATATGTGTTAACTCCAAGAATAGTGGTAAAAAGTGTATTGTTTTCCGCACTGTGTTTGGAGAATAATGTAACGTGGGCTGTTTTTAAAGTGGAAGGATAGCAGATGGGCGTGGTACCTATGTTCAATTCACAGTCAACTTCTAATAATAAGGGGCATTACATAAAATATTATTCGCGTTAGTATTTTAACTAATATTTTTCGGGAACAATGTTTCCTTAACTTTAACGAAATGGGAAAGAGGCTAACATTTAGTGATTTTTCTCACGATTGTTTAAGTATATTTTATAATGATATTGTTTTAGTATAGTGCGCTCTGTTCAACATCTTGACCCACATACAGAACAGACGGCGCTAGCAAAGTTCTCTAGCGACACTTCGCAAAACAATCCAGTCTTTCAGTTCCCAACTGCAATCTATCCAAGGCAGCACGCGCTTCACTATTCTGGTCTCTTTCTGGCATCCTCGCCTGTGCCTAGTGCGAAGGAATAGACAGTACAACAGAAATTTCGATTGGATTCCATTTCGCTACGAGCGGTCCGTTCCCGAATTACTTCGAGGGCAGTATTACACGTGGAAGTCTTTCAAGGAAATATCAATAGTTGACCAACCCTACCCCATTGCAGGTTGATTAGTTTTCTATTAACATAGGTATTAAGGTAAGAGAAAATAATACAAAAGGTAAGAGAAAAAAAAGTTAAAATGACGTATTAATGAAATATAATAAATTATTTTCCATTGACGCCAATCTGTACAAACCCATAAATAACCGTTATTATCAAATTACGGGTGACTTACGTAGGGTAGCTATGTTTGTTGTCAGATTAAACATTTATTTTTTTATGGTTCAATAAAAGACAAGATGAAAAAAAATTATAATTGTAAGAAAATCAATAATCTCTTAAGAACTTTAGTAAGTGACGTATAATTATAATAATATCAGATAATAAACAAGGCAGTTAAAATACCTGGGTTAAAACGAGAAATACAAAATAACAGTTGATAAGGATTGGTCTTTGTAATTATTGTGATTATCAATAAAAATAAGTGTTTTAATCTAAAACTCCGGTACTAAATCGATACAGTTTTTCTCAATCTACAAAGTGAAATTATTTATCTGATCTAAAAGCGCTGATAAACATCAATTACCAAATAAATCTAAAATAAATTCCTGTTTCCAGATCTAGATATTAGTAATCCTGTAATCAAACTTTCTAGGTCAAATAGATCCGTAAACTATATCGCTCTTTTCGTGTAACAGGCCCGATCATCTGGAATAGACATCCCTCAGCTCTTACTAATCTCCAGAATTTGGCTGAATTTAAACGGTCTTTAAAAACAAAATTATTTAAAAAATCGTACCATTCATAAATCTCAACTTATTTTCGATATTTTATAATACGCCATATTCTAAAACTAAAAGTGTTTGGTTTCGCTTGCCTCCCTATTGTACCTTTTTAAAATATCTACTCAGAAGATTCTCATTTCTAAGCACAAACTGCCTCCTGTTTATATATTATGTTTTTATTTTTAATATTCTTGTTTTGTCCTGTCCTGCTGTTATTGTTATTCTAATTTTTTTATCACTTTGTATAAACTGTATATTTAGTGTTATAATATTAGATCTGTATTGAGTAAGGCACACTGCAGAATAATTTTAAGAACATGACCACTAATTCTAAATTACCGTTTTTAAGTTTGTTATAGTTAAGCGAACTTGAAGTGAAATGACACTAAACTGCGCTATACAAATGCCATGTTAATATTATTACTACCATTCTGTGCAAAATAATAATGTTGAAGTGATAAAGTAGTGTCCTCACCGCGGATATCTCTCATTGGTCATCAACATAGTGTCATCACTGCGGAGATCTCTTATTGGTTATTAAATCTCCACTCATACTATTATTGGCTGAGTATTTGAAATTAAACCTCTCACGTTGACTATTATTATTTCTCAATTAACAAGTGATATTCTACAATAAAATGAAAAATAATACGACGGCAAACAAACAAAGTACTGACGATAATCCTATAAATTTAAATGAAATCCTCAATCAGCTCTCAAAAAACCTCGATGACAGACTTAAGGAGATAGAAAAAAACATTGTTTGTAAGCTAGATGCAAGATTCAAGGATTTTACAGATCAATTAGAACCTATTGCAGCTTGAGTAGTTTTCTATTAACATAGGTATTAAGTTGAAAGTACAAAGTATAAAGTATAGGAAAATATAAAAATACAAAAGGTAAGAGAAAAATAGTTAAAATGACGTATTAATGAAATATAATAAATTATTTTCCTCAATCGTGGAATAAAGTAGCGGCGGCGTCTAGCTCTCTCACACAACAGCAACAAGTCATACTACAAACATCACAGGTACATCAACCGGGTATGGATGAATCAGCCAAAGTTGCACGCACACAATCTCACAAAAATACATTTAAACCAGAGACAACTAATTTTAATACGGATGGTTATAAAACCGTTACAAGAAAACTAAGGAGATCGAGAAATATTATTGCAACTGGAACAGCGATGGAAAACTCCCTCAAAATAGCTGATTTAAAAACAACGCTCTATGTGTCGAGGTTCGGCAATAGTGTAACTGAGGACAATATTCGAAACATTATCAATTGTAAAATAAAAGGAAGTAATATCCAAATAAAAAAATAATACAACGAAATCCCACGCAGTTTGGATCTTTCTTGTTCACTATATCGAATACGGATTTCAAAACCTACATGAACAAAGAATTTTGGCCGACTGGTACTGTTTTCCACAATTTATTGAAAAAAAATACAATGGAAAAGAACAAAATTACGATAATTTCAATAAACTGCAAAAGTTTTAAACGAAACGTCAACTTCGTTATAGATATGTGCGATATCTACGATGTAATACTTTTGCAAGAAACGTGGTTATTACAAATCGAAACATCGAATCTATCCAAAATTCATCCGAACTTCCAGGGATGGGGTACCTCTGCTGTAGATTTATCAAAAGGACCGCTATGAGGCCGACCCTACGGAGGAGTCGCAGTACTTTGGAGGAACAAGCTGCAAGCTCAATAATACCGTGTGGAGATGACAGCATCGCTGGTATTCAGATAACCACCAACGGAGGGACGATAAGCATACTGTCTACATGCCGGTATGTCACGCGGACAACCTTACCGACTTCACCAACTACCTTTCCAAAATATAACGAACAAGATAACGAACACTCTGAAACCATTGTTATGGGAGATTTCAAAGCTCATCCATCCTCCATATTCGGGAAAGAACTCTCTCATTTCTACACCGAAAATAACTACAATTGTATCGATATTGAAAGACTACCGAATGACACATATACATATATTAGCGATGCACACAATATCACTTCCTGGCTCGATCACTGTATATGCACTAATAATCTTAAGAACAAAGTAGATAGTCTAAAAATACACTATGATACCGACTGATCCAATCACATGCCGACATCTTGCGTAATCTCTGCTGGAAAATTACATGCAATTATTTTTTATATTCCACAACAGCCTAATAACATAGTATGGGGAAGGAATAATAATAAGAAAATCAGTGAATATACGTCTGTAGCAGAAGCATTACTTAGTGTAATCTATCAAAGACACTCCGAATCCATTTGTAATTCGGATTCTATATGTGACAGATGCAACCATATACAAAGCATGGAAAATATATACACAGACATTGTTGAAGCCCTAAGTAAGGCTGCCAATACCGTATTTCATCGGGAGGACGATCAAAACAAACCAAAAACACATCGTGACATTGCTGGGTGGAATCAACAAGTTAAGGAACACTACGAAAATTTCAGATCGTCGTTGATGGAGTGGATTAAAAATGGGAAACCATTACATGGTCCCATTGCGGATGAAAGAAAACGAAAAAGGAAGGAGTTCAAAATAGCTCTTAAACACTGCCAAAGCTCTTCTGAACAAACAAAAATGGATGATATCGTAAAATCACTTGACACTAAGCAGTTGGTCTAGTTCTGGAAGAAAAGCAATAACCTGATCAAACCTAAAAATCGAATCACCAGCCAAATTGATGGGTCCACAAACACGGAGGAAATTGCTAATACTTTTAGAAGAACCTTTGCAGATATTTCCGGAAATGAAGTACCGTCTGTCCCTGATATTATGGAATATGATGGACAAAACGTTTACCTCACTGAATGTAGTATAATGAAGGCTATAACAGGCACTAAGGCTGGTAAGTCTCCGGGACATGATAACCTAAGTATTGAACACATAAATTACAGAGGTAGATACATACCCTAACTACTAAACATACTGTTCAACGCAATACTTAAACACAACCATATACCGGGTGCAATGACAAAAACGATTATAACTCTAATCCTGAAATCGGGACAGCCTGACATGACAAACTCCAGCAATTACCGGCCAATATCTTTAGCAACTATAACTGCAAGATTATTTGAAAGGGTAATATTAAATGAGATACATGATAAACTAATGTCTAAAGATAACCAGATGGGATTTAAATGTAGATTATCCACTAATATGGCAATATATACTGCAAAACAAATAATAGAATTCTACAAGAAACGAAAAACTACCGTATACGGGTGCTTCTGAGACCTAAGTAAAGCCTTTGACAGGGTCTGTCATAAAACATTATGGGATAAATTGATAGCTAGAAATATACCTACCTTATTTATAAACACACTATCCCGATGGCACTCCCAGCAGGAAAATGTTGTACGGTGGGCAAGTACATACTCCCAGCCGATATATTTGCGGTCAGGAGTAAGGCAAGGAGGGTGTATGTCCCCCATTCTATTTAATGTATACATGGACTAGTTGTCAAGTCGCCTGGACATCAGAGCGGGCTGTCGTGTTAACAGTATATGTATGAATCATATAAGCTACGCGGCCGACATAATCCTCCTAGCTACGTCGATCAAGGGATTAAGATTACTCCTAAACACTTGTGAAGAATATGGAAAACAGCATAATATGATGTACAACCCGAAGAAGACGGAATTGATTGCGTTCCACCACGGAAAAAGTCAAGATACAAGTAAGATGCTCCCCGTATACCTTAACGAGGCAAAAATAAATACATGTTCGAACGTGAAATACTTGGGGCACATTATTAATGAAGACCTATCGGACGATGGCGATATCGAACGACAAAGGAGAAGCCTAAGCATAGTGTCTAGTATGATTGCCCGCAGATTTTGCAAATGAAGCAATACCGTTAAAAAAAATACTGTTCAACGCATTATGTACTGGCCTGTATACGTGTGAGACATGGTGTGACTACCGAACTTACTCGATGGAACGACTCCGAATTCAATATAATGACGCCTGTAGAATAATATTTGGATACCGAAGATACAGCAGCACATTGACAATGTTCACGGAACTAGGACTGAATGGATTTGCCGTCCTGATGAGACACCGGGTCACTGGAGCCAGGATGCGGCTAATGGCCTCCGCCAACACGTTGGTGACCGCAGTCTACCAACACCAAGCGCAAATCCTGAGTGAGCGCTTGTCCCAAGCGCATTCAAGACCACACCCTGCATAGTTGTCTTTATTTGTTAATTTATTATATCTATTATACAAAAAATGTATATCTATATGGGACGTGTGGGATTGCACTAACCTCCCCAAATTCTGGAATAAAATATTATTATTATTATTTTTATAAAAAGGGTAGAATTTTTATCTTAACAAATTGAAACTTTAAACACCAACATGTTAGCTTTGAGCAGTAAAACCGCTAAAATAAAGTATGTTCACAAAACCTAAACAATATAACAAATTTAAATAAATTAATAACTGCTACATCATTATTAAACAATTAAGATAACATTGATGTGGGGAAAACAGACTTCAAAATACCCCCACAGAATATGTAATCTATTGTCACAATTATAAATCGGTTTAACTAGTAATAAATAATTTTAAATTGGGAGGGGGTAAAATAGAATCATATAAATAAGTCGTCTAAACGTGGCTAAAACCACAGTTTGTAAATGGCCTTGAAATCCGAAACAGCTGTAACTATAAAGAAAACCAAAAATTACTTGCAGAATTTAATAATTAATTATTAAATTTGATTTTAGTGAAATTTAAAAAAATATATATCCTAGAAAGTTGGATACCAACTAAAAAAAGGGGACATTGACTTCATTCATATAGTGCGACCATGGCCAACGGCAGCTTCCAAAATCACATCCACACAGACATCTACATCCAATAAAATCATACGTCTTCTTGCAAGGAAGCTTTGTTAGCAGCTGATCTTTGCCACCGGACCTTGATTTTAGGAGATATCGGCCTTCCAGGAGTAGCAAGTCGGATATCCTCAATGATCACCTCACGCTTTCTAACAAATTACTTATGAAGAAAGAAAGGGAATTTAAAACTGAAACAAATATAAATACCTGATGATAAAAAACTGTTTTATATTTATGAGAAAAAATTACGGTTCTCCGAGAATTATATTCGAATATAATTATATTCGAATATATTTATATTATATTAGAATTATATTCGAATGTCGTCTGAGGCAGATATAAACAAAATAGCATGACTCCTTTCAAATACTCTTACAATTATTACCTATAATGATCAATGATTTCACTTACAATATTTAATCATTCTATTTTTTTCCCTTTATTTTCGCATTTAGTATTTTTAAGAAGCATACATAATTTAAAAGTATTTTTACAAATTACTTTTAATCAAGTTATGGCACATCATACATCTCGTAAGAGGTTAAATTTACATCGCACACTTTTTGTCTACATAAATCGGATTTGCATCACTACTTTACTATACCATTATTTTTATTATTATTATGAAAATGAAATTTTTGTGATATCTTATTCATGTTTTCCAAATGGCTTCTTCAAGATATTTTCCACTGTACCCTAAAAACTTTTAAAAACAAATTAACCTTAAAATGTACCTTAATCACGTTTATTTTTTATTGTTCGTCTGTTATTTTAATTCATTTTCTACCAATGTTTTTAAATACCTACTTTCTTTCTAACCTGTAACCATAAAAAATATGGTAAATGGAACTTAACTGGTTCATCTTATATTCAACCTAACTGTAAAATTAATTCACATGTAAAACTGTCTGTTTTTTAAATAAACTAAAATAAAAAAGGCTTTATAAACATTGTCATATGAAACAACTATGCTTTGAATATGCATGAGTTAAGAGTTTGCATCGAATAAATTGGTTTCATTTATGCTTTACGTATTATAATATAATATAAAAAATATGATATGATATGCAAATAAAATTGAATCGGAAAATAAATAATGAAATAAATACATTTCTCACAAATCGCACAATCGACCTTATAATTAATTATCTTGTTGCAACTGTGTTTTTCTACATTTGATTTCTTCTTCTTCTTTCGTATGGTAGGGGGTTCTGACCTCTGGGAAGACATCTCGGTCTGCGAGCCAGTCTAGGGCCTCAGGCTTCGCCATGTGGACCTCAACAATCTCGCCGGGGAATGAACGGAGAGGGCATTCGTTGACCACATGTTCGGTGGTCTGCACCGCACCACACTCACACATCGTCGACTCTTTAAGGCCCCATCTGTGCATCATGTGGACACAGTGACTATGAGAGCACCGTAAGCTATTGATGGCGGTACAGGTCTTTCGAGGCAATGAGAACCCAGGCTGTCTCTCGGTGGGGTCCTGTATGACATGGGCATTTCCCACGTTGGCCGTTTGCCACTCAAGTTTCCCCCTATCTTCTGGGGTGAGAGGTAATTGGAGGAACCTCTCTCCTTCCGCCCAGAAGGGCTTTCGAGACTTCAAGCGGCATGCCAGGTGGGAGACGATATCTTTGTGCAAAGGTATTGCGCTTTTTTGCAGCGCCATTTTGTATTTCCTCAGTTTTGCAATTTCTCGCCTGATGTTTGGCGGGGTTATGTTTTCAAGTACGGGGAGTCAAGGGAGAGGAGTAGATTTCAAAGTTTTGCTGATGGCTCGCATTGTGTCATTAAGCTGAACGTCTACCATGCCATCACATCCCCAGCTAGTTCCAGCTAGCTTATTAACTAAGTTAAGCCTTGTCCTAGTTTTTTACCCACTATTTCGCTTGGTAGTTCAAGCTCCTGTCCAAAGTAACTCCAAAATAGCGGGGGTGGGGGTCATTGTAAATATTTTTTCCATTAAACTGAACACAGAGTTTGGCAATCGCTTGTGAATTAACATTTGATTTAAAGATGAACGAGCATACCTGAATCCTTCACCCGTAAGGGGAATATTTTGCAAGTATAGCATTTCCATAAACTTAACACTGGCGTCCATTCGTGGGATCCTTTTCCGGAAGACTGTTATCCCACATTGCAGGATAATGTTATTTGATTTCCTTAAAAATAAAATAAAATGTTTTTAAATTACTGGAAATATTAAATTAATTCTAGTAAATACATAATATTATACTGTTTTAATGAATAAACGCAAACAATTTTAAATAATACTTTTTGATTTTGACGCCCAAAGCATTGAGTAGAATTTTAGGTGGAATAAAACGTGAAGAAAAGTGAAGATTCAAAAATTATATTCAAAACAAATACTTACTTTCCTTTACAAGAACCAAAACACATTTAAAATTTCACAAACTTCTCGCAATACTAGAACAAGACATGCACACCAACTAATAATACCAAAAACCAACACATCCTTTGGACAAAAACACTACAGATTCCAGGCTATAAAACTATACAATTCACTTCCAACACAATATAAAACATCTAATCTTACAGAATACAAAAAACACATATGGAACTGGCTACAATCCTTTTAATATTTAATTTTTTATATTTCACTTTTTTTTGTTATAACTGTGGAAAAATCGATTTTATATATTAATTTTTATTGTTTCTCTGTGTAACCAACTCCACTGTATTGTTTTAGTATTATATAACTTTACAATTGAAAAAGTCCTTCACAACACAGGTGAACTCCTAGCGTGGAGGACGATATACTATAGGTACCATTGTAATACAAATATATTTAAGAATAAATAAATAAAAAATTAAATAAAAGGTTGTGTCTGTGACCTGCGCCTCTCCCTGTGAGCGGGCCCGTTGCAACGCGATTGCGCATTGAACATTGCACAATCCGCTGAGAGAGAGAGAGAGAGAGATACCTACGCTATGGGGTACTGCACATACCTATAATTATATGTGAGTTGTAAGTGCACTCTTGGAACTGGTACTGTAGGTACTATTACCTGTAGTGCAGTGTAGAACTAAATGCTGGTAGCTAATAAAATAGTACTTGACTCTACTTGTACGAAAGCGAGAGTTAATGGGCTTCTGTGATTGGCTCGATTAGTCTCGTAGGTGAAAAACGAACTACATATTATTTTATTACGAGAAATGGGCTTGATGTATTATCTTTTTTAATTACACGCTGCAATTTTATGTCACTTTTTACATAGTGCCAACTTACCCAATAACCTTCGCGGCAGCCGCGCCTGTCCAAAGTCATTCGTTCCGGATTCCGTAACACAAGGCAAATTCATCTTCACTAAATACAGTCTCAGTGTTCTAAGTCCAAGATCATACAACTATTCGTATATAGCCTCCTATCGAAGCATTTTAACATACATACCTACCTAATATATAGGTAGACCCTTGAACACCTCCGTAAGTACTAGTCTAATAATAATCTCATAATACTACTCATTTGATTTATTATTAGTGGCTTGTAAGTAAGATTAATAACTAGTGACTCAAAACAATATACAGACTGAGTGGATATTTACACACAAGCGAGGTTTTTACGAAAAACCCCAAAGCTATGCATTGACAGAATTAATTTATATTATAGGACTATGTAGGTATATTAGATATTCATCCTTTTATTTTTATTAACTGTTAAATAATTGTTCATTGATTCCTTCTTTTAGTGTGATCATTTATGTGGTAGTAAGAAAATAAAGAATACTTACCTATTGTTATTCATAAATATATATTTCATGTGCTAATTTTTAACTGTACACATTCAATTTATGTGACACCTCGAAAACCTCCCCTCCCTTTCGGTAAAGTGTACAGTGTGCATAACAGTGTGTGCTGTTCACAAGTACACTTGTACATACAGAGGTGTTCTGAACTAAACTAAAACTTTCACGACTGTAATAGGAGAGTTTTTTTTAATTATAAATCTGACTTGCGTAGACTAGGGTAAAAATTAATTTTAAATCTGGAAAAAAACAATACAATACAGTACTTAAAATTGACATATTTAGAAGCTAAGCTCTCCTAAAAAACTCATTTTGATTTGGTTTAGTTCATACGTTAGTATCATACGTCTTTAAACATATGCAACCAACCTACATTTAGTACCTAATGCAGTAGTAAAAAGAAGTTAGTTAGTATAAAGAAACCACATGTGCAAGAACGGCTCTATTATTCTTGTAGTGTATTTATACTTTACACACAACTTGCGCCACACATAGAAATATCTCTCTGTTATTTTGTGCAGGTTTGCAGATAGGATAATATTTTCATATTTGCTTATGTAATATACCTATCTGATACATGTCATGCGGTATACTGACAAACACAAACTAAAACATTTTTTCTAATAATTTACCTGCACGATTCCTGATGGAATCAAATCTCATACTAGCCGCCAGGAAATTAATGTAATAACAAAGTAAAGAAAGTAATAAAAGCTTAGGCTCGTACTATTATATATGTACCTAATCTTTTATTAAATACATTTTCATCCTCCTCGTCATAAATTGGGTGGGTCATCCCAAAATCCATAAAACAAGATCTTGTGCTTATTAGACCCGAAGACATACCATTTGTGAAATCCGTGCATGTTTACACCAAATACACTTAACAATCATCAAAGTACGTACATAAATAGTTGAAACAGAGAGACTAGTTTTTGTTGAACGAAGTTAAATTGAAAAAAGAAACATTATTCACTTATATAATGAATGTGAAACATGTTTGCATAATTAAATAGAAGGACAAAAAATAATATTATGTTGGCTTCCTCATTTATAATTCGTAATTCTTGATTGACTAGTGCATAAAAGGGACAAAATATATTTCTAAAACCGCTCAGATTATTTGTCCTCGCCTCGCAATCATGCGTTATTTTATTAATTACATTATTATAAAGAGAGCAACTATATATGGTGTATCGGCACGTACCCGACAAACTTTAACCAGCTTTTCCTCAGCACATTTGGAGTAAAAAATGTTATGGGCACTTTGCTGTCCAGTAACATTTTTTTCAATTAAAAACTAAAAATGATAAAAAAATCCACACTCCGTCATTGTCATAGGCATTGTTTCTCGTTTTCAACAGCTGTTATTAGCAAGTGTGTCAAAAAGCGTGTTTGCTCTTTCATACACACTAAATAATAATAGCTAAAATGAGACGAATGGTGCCGTGCCATTTCGTTGTGATTGTAAAAGCGCGCCAACGTAGGTACGTACGTACATTATTCAACAAAACTCGAACAAAATATTGCCAGACGGGTTTTCAAACTTTGACAAAGGATAAAACAGTGGTGACATGTGGTGAAAATATGAATAGTAAATTTTTTATTAAAAAAAAATGTTACCGGACAGCAAAGTGCCCATAACATTTTTTACTCCAAATGTGCTAAAGAATAGCTGGTTAAAGTTTGTCGGGTACGTGCCGATACACCCTGTATATACCTCTGCCGTAGGTCACCGCAAGTAGTTCTACATGTTTGGTGACTTAGCAGGGGTGCTCGAGTTCATGGGGTGGGGTTTATCCTGGTATTGGCAGCGTGAGGGATGGGTTCACACTTTCTGGAAATACTGACCCCCAGACACTTACCCACCCCTCAAACCTTTTTACTTCAGTGCTTTATTAACTTAAAAGACCCACCACAGAAATAGGCCTTCAGGGAAATTATTTACCTCATGGCCTCGTTTGTGTTGCAAATGTAAAAAAAATAAAATAAACTTGCTAAACTGTCAGAGCCGTTTGTCAATAGGTTATAGGTTATCAATTATATAACTAAGGCATACTTGTATGACCAAAAGGTAAATTAATAATTATACTGTACTCAAATAATGCATTTGATTCGGTATCCCATCAATAATGGATGGCATGGAGGCGGATATGGGTACCGCCGCCCTGGGAACTCATTGAACCGCTGAAGCCTAACCTAAACTAACCAAACAACCCCTCTTACCTTTTTCATTCCCAGATCTTCCTCCCTTCCTTTCATTAAAACAGACCCACCACACAGCATCCCCAAATTACGACTTATTAAATTATTTTCCTCATGGCCTTCTTCGTAGAGCTAATGTAAAAAAAATATGCAAAACTAATTTAATACTTATTTCGGTTGTCCTGCGTGAAATCTAGTTCAATGAACTCAAATTTGCTTTGTATTTAGGTGTCATTTTGAAACCGACTACTGCGAAAAGAGTTTATACGAATACCTATCTTTAATATAGTACTATTTTTATTTTCTATTCTATATATCATATGCAATCATGTTAAAATTTAAAGGGATTAATCTTGACAAGTAAATTCAGATTCAAAATCGATAATTGTAGTACTGTCATTAAATTGACGATAATTGTTTAAAAGGCGCGAATTATGTATCCATATTTATAAATATGTATATTAAGAATTATACATCCATATATAATAATAATAATAATAATTTGATAATTTGTAGAGCGCCGTTTTTGTGAAAAATCACCTCAAGAGCGCTGTACAATTTATTTCTTATATTCATATAATTCATCCACATATTTTACAATATATGTGGATGAATTATATGAATTATGAATAAGAATTAAAGAATTATGTATATATATGATTAATGTTCTCCCATAATAAGCAATTGCTTGTGTGTATGGGATGAGGTATTATTTGTTTAGTTTCTTAGATTTTTATTTTATTTTTTAATTTTTTTTTTGTTTTTCTTTTTATTTACGTTTTTTTTATTTAGTTTAGGTTTTCAGTATATTTTTTTAATTGTGTTTTGAATTCTTTGAAACTATCATTTAGTGATCTTATATTTTCTGGCAATTTATTGAAGAAATTTGTTCCTAAGTATTTGTAGTTTTGCTGACCCAAAGTTTTTTTACAAATCGGAATTGGTAACATGTATTTTTGCCTGAGATTTGCTGTGTTTTGAATGGTACGGTTTTGTTTAGGATATCATCTTTGTAAACTTGTAAAGTTGCGTGATACAGGAAAAGAGTATTTAATTTTCTGTTTTTAAATTAAAATATGGATGAATAATTCTTATTTAGGTTATAGCCATTATTAGCGACTAACTTATTCTATACTTATTCTATATAGCCACCATTAGTGGCTAACTTATCCTGTATATTGCCACTATTAGTGGCTAACTTATCCGGTAAAAAGCTACTATTAGCAGTTTCGAGTACTGAATAGTAAACTCGAACAGTATTTATTTAATTTCAGGGAAATCAACAGTTACAATATGATTGGTTTATACATTACTTAAATGAGAAACCAATTATAGATTTCCTCATTATACTTATACATTATGTATTAATGAAAGAAAGAGTACATTTATAAAATTATTAGATAAATATTGAAGACAATATTAGTGATTTCTAAACGAAAATCTGAAACATACAAATCAGAAAAGGATACGGTCACATCTAGGACCCAGGATGTGACCGTATCGTTTTCTGATTTTTCTGTTTTAGATTTTCGTTTAGAAATCACTAATATTGTCTTCAATATTTAAATATTACAATTTGAGGTTTTACCCAATAAAGTTATTCCGGAAAATAAAAATTATTAGATATTACATTATAAATATATATTATATTATATATATAATTATAACAAGAAATAAATACTACTTAATATACGTCATTAAATAATATATAATTACATTTTATGAATAAATAAATGGCCAATAGAAAATATACCCTATCTTTAGATTAGCCTTTGAGAGGATGGTGAATTACCCACTTAAATATATAAAATATACCCTATCCTGTGGATTAACCATCGAGAGGATGGCGAAGTACCCACCTAAATATATAAAATATACCCTATCCTGTGGATTAGCCATCGAGAGGATGGTGAAGTACCCACCTAAATATATAAAATATATCCTATCCTGTGGATTGGCCATCGAGAGGATGGTGAAGTACCCACCTAAATATAATAATAATAATAACATAACATTAACATAACATAACATGCGCAGTTTTGTGTTGTTTCACTTCAAGTGCGCTTAACTATAATAAACTCAAAATAAAATTTGGTTTTGTATTCCTTTAAAAAAAATTAATTACATAATATGAAATAAAGAATAAACGGTTTACACAAAAGCAGAGAATAAAATTTAACAATAACAGTGCTATTTTAGTAGAGGACAATAATAAAAGACAGTGACAGTGCACGAAAAATAAGAACATTAAAATTAAAATATTATATAAAACAGGAAAACATTAAATATTATATAATAGGTGGACATTAAACATAAAATACAATAAGGAGGAAACCGAAACCAAAAATTACCGGAAAACTTCAAAACCTGGCTTTTTATAGTATATTAAAAAGAAGCTTAGATTCATGAGAGTATAAATGATTTGAAATTATTAAATATGATTTTTTGAATAATTTTGTTTTTAAAACCCGTTTAAATTCAGCCAAATTTTGTATATTGGTAAGGGCTGGGGGAAGTTTATTCCAAATGAGTGGGCCAGCTACACGAAAAGAGCGATCATAGTAAATAGCTCGATTTGACCGAGAAAGTTCGATTAAACGATTGGTAACATCTAGATCTGCTGACCTCAGAGTAAGCTGTCTATCGCTTAGGTTTTGTCGGATACATAATTCCGATATATAGGCTGGCGCCATTCCCTGCAATGCTTTGAAGGTCATTAAGCAGATCTTGAACTCTATTCTTTCAGGGCAAATATATAAAATATACCCTATCCTGTGGATTAGCCATCGAGAGGATGGTGAAGTACCCACCTAAATATATAAAATATACCCTATCCTGTGGATTAGCCATCGAGAGGATGGTGAAGTACCCACTTAAATACATAAATATACCCTTATTTTTTTTTAATTTAATTAAAATCAAATTTAATAATATAATTATTTAGTTCTGCAAGTATTTTTTGTTATTGTTACAGCTGTTTCGGCTTTCAAGGCCATTTCCAAACTGTGGTTTAGCCACGTTTAGACGACTTATTTATATGATTCTATTTTAGCCCTTCCCAATTTAAAATGATTTATTACCGGTTAAACCAATTTAATGATAAAAATAATTATGACAATAGATTTCATATTCTGTGGGGGTATTTTGAAGTCTGTTTTCCCCACATTAATGTTATCTTAATTGTTTAATAATGATGCAGCAGTTATTAATTTATTTAAATGTATTATATAGTTTAGGTTTTGTGAACATACTTAGAAGCGGGGAATAAATAATTTTCCTTACTTTATTAATTAATGTTATATTTGGGTCATTGGATCTTTTATTGATTTATAATTGTTCAAGTAAATTTAATCTAAGGCCCTTTCTTTCTATGTGCAAGGGTTTAAGTTCATTGTTGTCAAGCGGCACGTGATTATTTACTAAAAGATGTTCTGCGTATTTTGAAAAGTTGCTTTTACTATTATAACATCTTATATGTTCTTTGAATCTAGTTGAGAAAGCCCTTCCCGTCTGTCCAATATAAGTAGCGTTGCAGTCGGCGTGGTCACATTTAATTCAAATATGCCACTATTATTAAGTTTAGGATTTGTACTTTTAGAGTTTTTAAGGTTTGTTCCTATGTTATTATTGGTTTTGAAAGCTATATTTAACACAAAACACAAAACAATAAATAAAATATACCCTATCCTGAGGATTAGCCGTCGCGAGGATGGTGAAGTAACCCTACATAAAAGTACATAAAAAGAAAGTGTAGAACACCAAAAATTATCTCTAATCTGGTTCGCATAAAGTTTATAAATGATAACTAGGATGTATATTACAACCTTTGTAAAAACAACGCGAGGTAATTGCGGTAAAGAGCACAGTCCTGAAATATCAGTTGGATAGTAAAGTTGAGAATACATATATACAATAGAGAATAGAGGAATTCAAAAGCACACAGTAAAAATCCATGGCCTGCCTCAATTAACCGGTATACTTAGTCGTCTCGTCCATTAATTAATTATAATGATTTGCGCATGTATAATTAAATAAGAAAATGTAATCGATTCCACAGTTTTTCTGTTAATTTTGTAGAACTTCTTTATTACGAATAGGCATAATTTATTTTTAGTGTCACGGTTTCTTAAGTTTTGTTAGGAGCATAATAATACAACATTGAAATTATGATATGAGAACTTATCTACATCAAACTACGAGTAATTCTGTAGGAAGTTATTACAGTTGATGCCCTTTGCGTAATGCACTATGGCAATTCCCTTGGTAAAAAAGGTTATTTAAGTGTATGCCAGTGAACTAACTTCCTGTCCCTTTGTTCGAAAGCTTTCTTTTCCGTTTCTCCTGCCCGCCTGCGCCGGGCGGCTGGGGCAGTGAGCAGTGAGCAGTGAGCACTGAGCACTACTGAGCAGTCGAGTATAACGAGCCGCTTCTTACAGAATGAGAATTGCGTTATATCCCACGAGTCCCACGCTTCGACTTTCATAACAAAAAGACAGCCCGCATCTTTCACCAGGTAAAAGGCAACCGCTGGTTCTCAACCTAAAAACCATTCTAGTTCGTTATCTACTAACTTAACATTGTAAAGTGCTAATGAAAATGTTACCTTTTAACTTATTTATAAGTGAATGCTGGTTATTTCTTTATTTAAATATATAATTAATCGATTCCCTTATGAAATTGTTGAAAATTTATAAATATCTGAATTTTATAAATACCTGCCAGCAACATTTATAATTAATACGTCATGCTCGTGGGATGTCACCACCCTCCCCGAGATATGGAATAAATAAGAAAAAAATATACTCACCATGTTATTTTGTTGATTGGATTATTACTTCATCCTAACTTGTAGTGAGTTGAATAGGCTATGAAGGTGTTGTTAAAAATATTCTGCGGATTTAATCATGATAATTTTATCATTGAAATTTGACCGTGCAGTACAGTACGAATGTTATACAGTAACGCGGCAATTTCAATTTAAACCCAAATAAAAACAAAAAAAGAAAAATTGCGTAAATATATCATAAAATAATCAGAGCCAAGGACTTTGTTTATGGTCATATAATATATTAACTGCCCGAACAGAATATAAATAAATAATAATATATGAACATTCTAACGCATCATCACATTCACTGGCCAAACGTACGTGGGTATAGTTCTGTATTATTGATCTGTGAGCCGTAAGTTGTTATAATGGTTTGTCAGATCTAGTCTGTAGTTAATAATAAGATATTACAAATGTATTGTATATCTGTACAGCGCCATCAAATAATTAGGACAGCTGATTATTAACTAAAACGACGCTATATAAATTATCCAAATTTTTGTCTTTGTTATGTTTTTATTTATATATAAATTTAAATTTCTGTATCACTCTATACTGTATTTTGTCTGCATTTCGAAAAACAAATAAGTCACTAATAAAATGAATTGCATAATATAAAATATGGTGTTGTTATGGAAACATTAATGTATAACTAATTTTATAAACACCCTAATATAATAGAACTTTCTCCTTCTTCTGGCGCTTGTAAAATTAATTAAAATTAGATTGTTAATGTAAATTTTAGTTATAAGCTTCTACATAATATGTAAATATATATTTTATTAAGATAGTAGTTATAGGCCTTAGTCGTAAGTCTCTAGATATAAGTCTTAGACGTAAGTCACTAGTTTTATGTCAGTAGTTCTAGTGTTAACTATTTAAGAAATATATTTGCCCTTGACGTGATTTTTCACGAAAACGGCGCTATATAAATTAGCCAAATATTATTATTATTATTATATTATGCATAGTAAATGAAAGCGCCCTTGAGGTAAATTTCGCTATATATTATAAAATATTAATATATTCGCGTAATCGTGATCATTTATTTAGTTTTATAATTCCACTTCTACGACTGAATCCGATGGAATAGATAAATGATGTTTTCGGAAGTACTGATTCGATTAGTATATTTTTATACCTGCTGCCGCGGACTGCACTGTGAGTGGAGTTTGGAGTGGCGAAGGGAGAGAGGAGCCCCCGTCCCCGCACTTCTCCGTAGTCACAAAGGCTCCTCGCTATTCCTACAAGATTCCGACGATCGCCCATATTTTTTGTTCACTTTCAATTTCGTCGGCTAACCTAACCCAATTTACTGACGGTTCTGTAACTTTGAAAGCGACCAACGCGAGCGCAACATAAATTAATAATCATTTTCAGTGTACTTGTACCAGATGAAGAAAAATATGCTTTTGAAACACGTAGATAAGTTTTATTACCATAGTGGTTTAAAGGAAGTTTAGTTACTAACTAAATACAATTATTGCTATTATTGAAGAAAGGTTCAATAATTATTACTTTACCAAAATGAAGTCACAAAGAGAATGTGCAATTATTGAAGAAACCAATTAATTTATTTAAAATCTATACAAGGCCACAACGCTTATGGCATTTTGTGGTAGCTTGCTACAAGTCTTAGGCCCGAAATTTCAGTTTGTGTTTAAGCTCGGCTTAAGAAGGTTATATTTTGAAGAATGGTAGATACTCTGACAAGATAAGCCGACTGATAACTTTCCTTAGTATACTGAAATACCGACTCCAAGAACAGCGTGGTTAGTCTAAAGTGCCAGTTTCAAAGTCCTAATAAAACTTAACTAATTACAACACTGGAGCATTGAGAAATATCATCTCAAGGGCGCTCTATAAACCTGGAATATAAAGTTATCTGATAAAACTTAACTAATTACAACACTGGAGCATTGAGAAATATATCATCTCAAGGGCGCTCTACAAACCTGGAATATAAAGTTATCTGATAAAACGTAACTAATTACAACACTGGAGCATTGAGAAATATCATCTCAAGGGCGCTCTATAAACCTGGAATATAAAGTTATCTGATAAAACGTAACTGATTTTAACACTGGAACGTTCTGAAATATCATCTTACGGGCGCTCTACTATATTTATCTTGACCCTGGTTTTCAAAATAAGAAAATTGCTTCTAACGTCGAGAGGTGGAAACATTATTATGCAGGTTCGTTAAAATTTCAGAACAGAATATATAATATATAACGCAGACCCGTGAAGATCACGGGATAGAACATTTTGTAAGTAAATTCTTGTTTCTTCATTTTCATTTTACTTTGAAACCTAGAAAAGAAACCTTTGGTTTTGAAACATGATAATAATATTTTTATTCAAAATGTTTTTTTTTTCATTTATTTAAAAATACATATTTATGTGGATAAATAAAAACAAACAAAAATTAACATTGCGAACAGTAATAATAATGACATAGCATTTATGTAGCGCAGTTTAGTATCATTTCATTTCAAATGCGCTTTACTAAACAAACTTAAAAAGGTAATTTAGTATTAGTGGTCATGTTCATAAAATTATTCCTATAGTGCGCCTTACCCAATACAGATCTTACTGTTATTATCGATCGAATTGTTTTGAAGGGAACTGTGTTATATTTTTGAATATCGTACCTAATGCCTACAGGGGAAGGAAGAAGATCATTGGACAACATTTAAATCAATAAATTTAAATAATGTATGCTAATTACTCAGACGTGAAACAATGACAGACAAATAGGTACGATATACACAAAACAGGAGGTCGTTGAAAAAAGGAAAACGCATAAAAATAGAACGGACCATCACCGTCGAAAGAAGACAAATGTTTGATTGATCGGCGGAAGAACTTTTACCTGCAATTTATAGATACTCTTACAATCGGCAAAGAGAGTATTTAATAATAATAATAATCCTCAATAAGTGTACGTTGTCACAAGGTAGATAATATAGTCTAGTTCGGCTGGCTAGGGTAGGGCGTGGGCGGGTAGGGAATGAGACCCTCGACCCCTGCCCCGATCTGAGAAAGAAGGTATTTATCCTATTTCACTTTTCCCTCTCGTCTAGAACACGTGTTACTACTTTCGTTATTTCACGCATTCATCTCAAGGCACCAGGATACATGTACACGCGAGAGTGGGACAGAGGTAGCCATATAAGATATTGAATAATGCGAGCGCGAGCGGGACGCACGATAACGCAGGGATGCCACGGGTAGCCGCAGCCACGTGTTCTAGTTAACCTGGTGCCTTACGATTCCTACTGATACAGTTAAATTACTCTATTTGTGTTTAGTATTTGTCGTTCTTTACGGTGGTCACGATGCTACTTTTCCACATTTCGGTTGTGTCTGTCCTTCGTAGCTTTGGTTCAATGAATTCTATAGCTGAGATTTGCTTTGAATTTAAGTGTCATTTTCGAAATTGGAACTGTTTGTTTGAAAAATTCAGACAAGCGATAAAGTACCCACCTACTCGTACCTATAATCTTTTTAATAGCAGATTATTTTTATTGCCATTTTCAAAATAGGAGCTAATTTTTCGAAAATTGAGATTATCCCGTGATTTTTTGCGGGTCTGCGCTAGTAATAATAATATTGCTTTGAATACAAATCACTCCTTTGAAACATAATCAGGTAGAGATGCTAAGAACTTTTTTTCCATAGGAAAGCTCATAGCTCAGAAATGCACAAAATAATTTTCAAGGCAGATAGAAATATTACACCTTTAAATTTATACGATGAGAATGCCAACATTTTTATAAATCCCAACCAGGAATTATTAGATTCCTGGTCAAATAAAATTTTACACCCAAAACACTTCAATTATCTCAACCAAATGTATGTTGATAATTTTTCGTCAAACAAATGGTTGAGTATTGGAGAGCACAGAAATAGAAGGATTTATGCTTGCCATTCAGGATAGAGCCATTAATACTAAAAATTATAGGAAGCATTTAATCAAAGATACAAATCAAATTGATGATTTATGTAGAAAATGTTTGGCTTTTCCGGAAACTATAATATTATATCGGGATGTTCTATATTAGCACCGTCCGAGTATACATTTAGGCAAAATCAAGTTTTAAAAATAATTCACCAAAGTTTGGTAATTAAACATTACTTGATTGACTGCCGTAATATAATACCGTATTATGAATACGAACCAAATTAATTTTTAGAAAACGAATTTTATAAAGTATATTATGATAAAACTATACTAACAGACCGAACGATTAGTCATAATAGACCCGATATAGTTTTACATGAAAACATTAAAAAATAACTTATATCATTGATGTCGCTATTCCAAATTCCTGTAATATTCAAAAATCTTTTAATGAAAAAATAAGAAAATACACATATGTAGGAAATGAGATAAAAAGAATTTTGCATTCTCAAACTATAAAAATATTACCATTTGTTATTTCGGCTACTGGCATTATACCTAGCTCTCTCATTAAAAATTTAGGCGTATTAGATCTATCAAAAAATTTATATATAAAGATGCAAAAGTCCGACATTTTTAATACATGTAGGATAACGAAAGATTTTTTAAATATTTATGTTTAGGGATCAGTAGGATTTATAGGCCCTGTTAGGAGTTCTGCCGAGCCGAACCCTCTGATATGAAAATATCTGGGGTCGGTGAATTATTTTCCCATTTGATCTCTGGTGGGTTGACGTGTTTTTTTGTATTGTTTTGTATTTATTTTGCTTATACAATGCACTTGCATAATGTTGATTGACTAGATGATCATTTGTGGAAAAGTGTGTGGAAGGATTTAGCTTTTCTTATGGGGAAGATTTAACCCGGACATAAAATCGGAAAAAGAAATTTTATGTAATGACAATTATTATGCTTTTATCAATATGCATTATTTGTTAAATTTAAAAAAAATTATCATCATACTTAAAAAAATAAACGAATGAAAAAACTTTGATCATTTGTAGCAACGTTTACCTACCAGGTAAGTATGGTACTGTATATTATCTCCATATATAGTTAGTAATAAAATAGATCATTGTAGAAATATATTTGTACAGCGCCCTTGAGGTGATTTTGCACAAAAACGGCGCTATACAAATCATCCAAATATTATTATTATATTTGCTTGAGTGCTTTAGGTAGAGCATATTATCAGGATTTGATGACTTAATTTCTTTCCAGGCGGTGGATTATAGTTTCAGAAGGTTAGTTACCAACTAAAGCAATTCTTTTGTTTACGATCTATGATTGTAAACGACAACTGTAAACGATATATCTATGTAAAATTTAATACTATACAATGTCGGCAGGTTTTACCCCCTCTTAGTCCAAATGTTATAAATAAATATATCCTATCTCCAGAGAGATATTATGTCATAAGAGAAGTATACCTTTAAATTATTATTATTATAAGGTCGATAGTAAGGTATTTACTTTCGCCATCTCCAGAGAGAGATTATGTCATAAGAAAAGTATTACTAATTATTGATAGTAAAGTTTTTGTGTAAATTGGGACGGAAAAAGAAAGGTCTACAGCTCGAACCGAGAGTAAAAGTTAGTTTGCTGTTTGTTGACGGAGAAATGGACTTTCGCCCGCCGCGCCGCGTGTAACGGAGCGCGCTCGTTGCATAACTTAATTCTCCATTTGTGAAACATTATTCTTACCTTTATTATGCCGCATTGAACGAACTCTGCGCGATCTGCGCTTGTTTCCGATCTTTCCCAGTTACCTAGTTGCCAGTTACCAAATTCAGGCTGGCATACATAATCACTGAAAGTGTCGCACTATAAGTACTCAAAAGTATGTATTCAAAATAAACTTAACTACTTCACATCATGCATAAATACAGGGTGTAAACACAATATATATATATATATATTAGTTATCTAATCACCTACATTAAACCATTCCAAAGCAAGAAATATATTATAGAACAAGCGAGTAGGTTCTATCGGTTTACTCGAAATCACAGGATAAAGCTGCCGACAGACGTAGCTATAAAAGATCAAAAGTTATTTGGCTTGGCGTATTTCGGCATATCGCTCGCCATACATTTCAATTGGAAATGTACGGCGAGCGATATGCCGAAATACGCCAAGCCAAATATCTTTTGATCTTTTATAGCTACGTCTGTCGGCCCCATAAAGGTCGGAAGCGAAGTTAGCGATTGATGATGGCTGATGGCTGAGAGTAGCGAAGAAGCCCGGGAGAAGGGCGCGCGGTGGCTATCGTATAAGGCTAATTCTTTTGTTCACCTTTTCTCATGTGTTTAATGCGTGCTAGTTTGTGTGCGTAGTGTGCAGCTTTCAAGGTGAGTCGAATAATAATACCCGAAAAATTTACACTTTTTTTCCAAACCTTTCCAGCTTCTTGAGTCGGTTTGAGGTGTGACAGCGTGATCAGATTTTGTGACATGTAACAGTGTGCGAGTGTGACATTGTGGCAGTGTGAAGGTGTGACGATTGTGACGCTGTAACGTAGTGACAGTGAGATAGTGCGACAGTGTGACATTGGAAGGTGTAATTGTGTGGCGATGGACATTGTGAAGGTGTGATAATTGTGAAGGTGTGACAGTGTATCATTGTGACGGTGTGATAATTGTGAAGGTGTGACAGTGTATCATTGTGACGGTGTGATTGTGTGACGACTGTGATAATGTAAAAGTTATTGAGTGTGTCATTATTTATTTATTTAAACGCCATAAAATGGCTTTTACTATAGAGTGATACAATAAAGTGATTACAGAACAAGTAATGTGTACACAAAAATATTGTTGCAAGTGATACAGTTGTTAATAGAAGTGCCGTTAAACAATACATAATTAAAAGAAATATCTACTAGTATAGAAATAGTTGAATGAATACTAGGTTTGTATAAAACCTGAAAAAAATCGCGGTATGAGGTGTTTATGATAATGAATAGTAATTAATATAAAGTAAATTCTATTAAAGCCTAGAATGTTATAATAACAGAGAATATTTTATTTGAACAGAATATTAATATGTATAAAAAAGTTACTTTTTCATATGTATAATCTAGCAAAATATTATAATAAAGTAATTAGTAGTGAGTTTAGTGTTGCCTTCATGCCTTTATGACGGTGTAACGGGTGTGACGATGTGACAGCGCGACAGTGTGTTATTGTGACGGTGTGATTATGTGACGATTCTTTCGCTGAATAGTGTATGAACAAGACCAAGGAATGCTGACTGTTGAGGGGACCTCCTGAAGGAATTAGACCAGTCACTAGTGGACTGTGCCCACAGATAAGTAGGCAACTGCAGTTTGTTATTTCCTCTGTAGCATATGTAGTATCGTTGTTCATCTACCACAAATTACTCGCCAAATCAGTGTTTTCCTTACTATAAAAACCGGCTTTGGTTTTTATCGTGAAAATATACGTTCGTTGATATCACTTAGTAAAAAAATATTATGTACCTACCTGAATAGCTGGTAGGTAAGTTTCATTTGTGTATCGGTGAATGATATATCGTAGGATAAACACTTACCAATACTTATTATGTACATACCTGAATAGCTGGTAGGTAAGTTTCATTTGTGTATCGGTGAATGATATATCGTAGGATAAACACTTACCAATACTTATTATGTACATACCTGAATAGCTGGTAGGTAAGTTTCATTTGTGTATCGGTGAATGATATATATCGTAGGATAAACACTTACCAATACTTATTATGTACATACCTGAATAGCTGGTAGGTAAGTTTCATTTGTGTATCGGTGAATGATATATCGTAGGATAAACACTTACCAATACTTATTATGTACATACCTGAATAGCTGGTAGGTAAGTTTCATTTGTGTATCGGTGAATGATATATCGTAGGATAAACACTTACCAATACTTATTATGTACATACCTGAATAGCTGGTAGGTAAGTTTCATTTGTGTATCGGTGAATGATATATCGTAGGATAAACACTTACCAATACTTATTATGTACATACCTGAATAGCTGGTAGGTAAGTTTCATTTGTGTATCGGTGAATGATATATCGTAGGATAAACACTTACCAATACTTATTATGTACATACCTGAATAGCTGGTAGGTAAGTTTCATTTGTGTATCGGTGAATGATATATATCGTAGGATAAACACTTACCAATATACATTAGTTATATACATATATACAGACTGTTTGGATTTAGAGTGCACTAACCTCAGATGGCGATTCTACATGAAGGTAGAAGTAAAAAATAACTCATTCTTTACTTTTTCAATATAATATTTTTATTTTTATTTATTGAGGATTGAACTTTTCTCCCCAGGGGCTGGAGTCAACAGAGCTAATGACTGATCAAATCCGAATTGCGTGGAACCGACAATTATTTCGTAAAATAACTGCTGTAATCTTATCCAATTAGTGTGTGTAGGCGTAATTGCCACCAAAGGTTGATATAATGCATTGCCATCCACAACAAGTCTATTTGCTGAGAAATGGGTTAGTTTCCACTTTCAAGATTTGCATTCATTCAAACAAAAGTGAATTTAAAAATAGCCGTCACGGGACGCCTGGAGGTGTGAAATTGAAATTGATAGAAGGAAGTGAAATGAAAGTCTTGATATTTTTTAAACTAAAACAATTATTTAATTTTTTCAAAAATTTAGAAATATATAAAACTTCCTTACAACTTTGGAAATTCTAAAAAGTTTACACATCACCCCGGATATCATCGGTAGGTACGATTATAAAAATCTACCGATCAGACCGATAAAATTATTCGATCCTGTTGAACGATCCCCCATGAAAAGTATTGTTTGTATAGGTACATCGTATAAGTAGGTACCTACTACGTACAATTGTTTAGACACCAGGATTTTTTTGTTTAAATTAAAGTTTTGAACGGTTTTTGAAAACAAGAAACAGTGTAAAATATATACTGAATCAAAATGTAAGCCACCAGGCCATTTCTGAATGAATCAGTAAGTAAATTATAACAATCCTCAAATACATCCACGAATTAATGAATGGGTATAACATAATAGAGAAGGCATGCACGCCTTAATATGCGATGCAGGTTTAAAATAGTGACCTCCCGTTAAAATGGGGCCCCTCAAAAATATGAACAAATAGGTAGGTACCAACCCAGTGTTATCTCTTAAGAGGTTTAGGCCTCTAGCAGTACGAGCCATTCTCATACAAAGTGGATGCCATAGACATAGATGCACAGATAATAGATGCTGACATGGATGCTGGTATTGCTGGTATTGCAGGCATCTGGTATCTATGGGTAGGGAGGGGGGATATCATGAAAAGGTAGCAACAAACGCGCCAGAGGGCACCTCTATCTCCCCGGACATTAGCTAGTCAAGGTCCTCCATCTCTCTCCTATACGCTAAACGCTATAATACAAATGATATACCTCAAGACCGTGACCGTGCTTCTCAATGTATACACTCATTATGTTTCAACCATTGCTATTTCTATCATAAATACTATGGGTTTTCAATTATTACGAAGAATTGTACATGAACTAAATTAAATTACAGCAAATGAATAAGCACCCGTGTGTTAGTATATTGATAGAACTATCTGAATTCCACTGCTTGACGAACCTTAGTTCGGGCAGCCCCGGTGCGAAGCAAACAAAAGATTTCTGCATTAGTTCATCACAGTGGAATTAATCGCAAGCGCACAATAGTACGTTTTCTAGTTTGGCATCAGAGTTCGTGCGATTCCATACAATTGTTTGTTTGCACGGAAACCTAATGTAGAACTATTAATAGCTCTCGTTTTTTTATCGAACAGGTATTCAATAACCGGAAAATATGTGGATTAAATATTTTTCTAATTAGTTTTTTATTGCAGTTTTTCTCCGCTGAGGGCTAAAGTGAATCATGAAATTAGAATAAACATGTACTGTGTGTAAAATATTTTGTGAAAAGTTATCAGAAGCATATAACGTTGAAAACGTGTAAAAGTAGAATGTTGTAAGAAGGTATAGGTTAAGGATCCAGGCGTGGTAGGTAATTTGAAAAAAAATGTGTGACTAATCTTTATTTGATATTGTGAAAATTCCCATATATTATTATCTATATTAGTTTGTACGTATGTACCTACTTCATGAGTCCGCGACTATTATGTAATACGTATTATGTTAATTTAGTAAATTAGAAATAACTACACAATCCATGTATTTATGGCAAATTATTTTAAAGGGTTTACGTTTTAATGTAGTTGTGCACACCATAATAAAACAAAATAGAAAAAAATAGGTATTTTGTATTAAAAGATACAAAGCCAAGAGAATGGAATTTTTTTTAGACAAAAGACATAGTGCCATCTCGTTTATTCTATGGCACGCATACGGACAGAAGATACCAAAGCCGTGGACATTATTTAAATTGACCCAGCGAATCGTATTCACTTGTGAATGAAAGCTTCTATTAGAGACAATAGATGTCACTGCTCTTTACTCGCGGCCACCGCTCGCAGCCCTGCTATTTCGCGGTACATTTCAAATAAATTAATAATAAGACCAGTTGTTTTGAAGCACATAATTTAATATTATTGTTGTCGTATAATTTTTGGGGGTCAAAAACCAATTGACCTAAGGGAAGAACCGCCCCAAGTTAGAAATGCTCCATTATTGGCATTAATCGTCCCTGCGCTCGTTATAAACTTTGATTCGTTGTGATACGTATACACTTGCGAGCCGAAGCGCGAGCCAAACTGCGAATTATGAGAAAGGAACGAAACAACCGCCACCGACGCGAAACGTTACGAAATGCTGCTTGCGGTTGCTTCGTTGCTTTCCCATAATTCGTGGGTCGGCTCGCGTTTACAAAGCATTAGAGAAGACGACGAACATGACATGTATATTATTGTAGAATTGAACACCTATTGATTCGTAGATTCGGGCGCTAGTGCCGTATAATAATATAATCGTATAACCTACGTATTACCTGCCCTCTACACCAGCCGTGTGTAAATGTCACAATCTGTGCAAATGCAAAGGCAGTTAAGCCCACGAAACAGATAATATGGACATAGGAGACAGGGTTAAGAAATGTTTCAGTTCAAGAAGTACCTACGTCTAGAAAAGGTAAAATAATGATCTTTATTCTATTTCATGAACAGTTAAATTAAATTAGAAATTACCTATTAATTAAATTAAATTAGTAGGTCTTGTACAGGTGTGAATGGAGATAGATAACCAAGTATAGTGTATACAGTGCGCACTGCACAGAACAGATAGATAGATAACTTGCTCGTTGCGGTAGGTACTTGCTAGGCACTTACTAGGCACTAGGCACTACAAGGTAGGAGTATGAAGCTTGAAGTGGCAATGGAGCAGGAGAAGTATTGACTAGGTATCACAGTAGCTACTAGGTACGGTATGATGGCGATGTTTAATTGTGTATGTAAATAGCGAGACCGATCAGCCGGGGGTGAGTGTGTGTGAGTGACCTTGAAACTGACTGACATTCCTTGTCCTTTCTTCCACCTTCGCTACAACAGACTGCGCAATACATTTACAGACATTTTATAGACGGTTTATTCGTTTTTTTTTCTTTCGTGCCTCTACTACGTTCATTTATAAATAATTAGTTACCTTTTATTCAAACTCGAGTCATAGGTAGTATTTTTATCGATACATTTTCTCAAGTTTTTGATGTTAAAGTTTATAAAAAGAATCAGGCGGATAAAAAACTTAAATCAATGTTGCTTCAATAGAATCTGGCAATGAGACACGTTCATAATATTTGAATGGTGAACCTAATGTAAGTGTAAACAAACGCAAGCTTGTTTGGAAGGAAACATTTCTAGTGAAACATATTACCTCAGACAATTGCAAAACGCCGAAATAAAACCGTTTCGTTTCTTTATGTTTAGTGTTTGCGCGACAGGGTATAATAATACATGTAGCTATATGTAACACTATAAAAAAGGTAGCAAAAACTGACCTTCCTCGAAATGGAAACCACCCGCCGTTGCCTGATTTTAATGAGATCATAAAGTTCTTGAACTCTTTCGGTCTCCAAGTTAGATTTCGACCTATTCTACCGTTTTATGCCTTTTGTAAAAAAACAAGAGACACGAGTATTGTGTCTGCTTCTAAACCTTTGTCGTCGGTGGTCGGTATTGATTTCATTATATTGAGATTATACATAATAATATCTACGTAAACCGAATGTTTATTTAGAATATTATTTATACACGTATATTTTTTTCAATAAGGTGTTTACAAAATTATCGTCTACTAACTACTATTGTTTCACTGGAACAATAGTAGTTAGTATACATAATATGTAACCATCTTCATACATTAATTATCAACCCTTTTCTTGGTCGTTTCGTTTGACTTGACTGTCCGAAAACGATACGCTGCAGTTGGTAGGTTTTATTGAAAAGTGATTGAAATAAATTCTCATTCTCACCCTACACTACAGTGCGTGTAGTTTGTTTCCACGACGCGACACGTCACACGTGTTGCGTGCACTGACTCGCGCGCATTGCAAAACAAGCGCCAGGCTAATGTTGCTCTCTAGGTTTCCCAATTCTCCACGTCCACGTCCAATGCGCGCTGCAGGATACGTGCTATGTCAAATGCTGACTTTCAAAATCTTTGTAGCAACCGCAGCGATCCATGTTCCATAGATATTGGATTTAAAGTCGGTCCTGCGTCCTCCTGCGAATCCTGTTATGACTTTTCCATGTCTATCGTGATATATTCCATGTTTTATGAAACAATTCTTCCCTCGAACAAAAAGCATAGCTAACTGCGGATTTCATAACAATTTTCGGGTAGTCAACGTGTAGATGAAAAAAGTCTAAAATGAACATTTCACGTGGTAATAAACGAACCCATTTTTTTCTTTCCGAGAGAATAATATGATGTTTAAAATTGATTTAGATTCTGAGGGCTTCTAGGAAACACGAGGAAAGCAATATAAATTTACATACTATTCCGTCAGACTTTAAGAATTCTATTGGTTCCAAAAATAGAGTAACAAGGTTTATGGCTCGAATGGTGGATACAAAACAACTTGAAGAACAATGCACGTTGCAGTGGTAGCAATAAAGGGTTGCACCATCCTTTTCGGTGACAGATCCAATAAAATCCAGAGTATTGTATGGAGATCGGGTTTTATGATCCAAAGTTCTCTCAGAGTTATTATTTCTGATGTTAGGATAGTGCCACAAAAATATGTTTGGTAAAATCTAAGGCAACAATTATTATTTTCAAAAACCCGACATTCGTGTTCAATCTTCACGGCAAACTCTGTCTGTAGAAAGTAGTTGCCACTTGGCATCAAGGAACTGAATCCTCAGCCTAATAATTACTTGTTTTTCTTTCCATGATTTATTAACTGCCTAAAACATAAAAATATTAACTTTAGTAATTGAAACACATAAAACCTGATAGTAAACGCCGAATGATATAATTCAGTCCTAGATGAATTTTGCATATGATCTCCCAAATATCGGACACATTTGAAAATATTTGCGTTGACTTCATTGAAGGAAAATTTATGGAGGGATATTCTGAAAAATTCAAACTAATTTAGGTTTTGCTGTTTTCTTGCAAAAAATACAACAGTATTTTAAATAACGAACAAACAATACGGCTTGTAACTACACCAAATTAATTTAGTGGAAAATCTGGTTTCGCAAACAGCCAAGGATGCTTCATCTGATGGCAGTATTGTAATTATATGGTGGTCTCGTACTATAGTAAATATTATAGTTCTAAATTTAGCGGTTTGTTTAAAAACACTCATTTCTCTCACGGCCGTCGACGTAAGGTAGTCCGTTAACAATAATTATTTCAACGGGTCACCGAGTAGAGCAAGTCGAATGGATTTCCAAAGGATCTTACCTTTCGTAAATTCGAAAGGCAAGCTAACACTACTGACTAAGGCGCACCACCTAATAACTTCCATAGTCGGAATCACCGTTCCAACACTTTTTTCTTTGAGTTGCGAAAGGCGGATAGTTTCCAGCTTCCAGTTCCGTAGATAGGTAATTAGTTACCTAGTCTTTACTCGCGGCGGCAGCAGGAAAAGCACGAAAAACCGTGGTCCGCGGCTCGTGTTCTGCGGTCCGTGATCCACACGTTGCCCGCACGTGGCCCGCACGTAGCCCGCACGTTGCTTGTGTTTAAAATCGTGGTCCTCGGCTGGTAGTCTGCGTTCAGTGGCCCGCACGTTGCTTGTGTTTAAAACCGTGGTCCGCGGCTCGTGGTCTGCGGTCCGTGGCTTGTGTTTAAGATGCGTTCTAGTGTTTCTATGTCTTGACAAGTCGATATTATTTCTCATCAGATTGGTCGGAAGATTGACTGTTCTAAAGAACCTGTTCCGTAACGCCGATTGCTTTGACAGGCTGTGTAATAACCAATCGTATCGTCAGAATTTAAACTGTATAGTTTAAGTTCGCACAAGTCAGCTAAAACGACGGAGAGCCGTTAGCCAAGCCAGTTGAAAAAACACTGTTCGTCCTGTCAACTCTCGATCGCCGGTTGTCTAATCGGAATAATCATAAGACGTATTTTTATCGCAATTTACTACCAACGAGTGCTAAAGAACTACAGTTCCGTTCCAGTGCTGACAGATGAGGCTTATGCAGATTTCACCATCATTTCACCGATAAGTTGATTTGTGAAGTAACGTTACGCATTGTGTTTCCGCATTCGCCTGTCAAAAGCCATATAATTAATTTATTTGTTATCTGTGTGGAATAGCCCTTGAGTCGGCTATTCCAACCCCTGTTCGTTCTTCGAACAGAACCAAATGCTCTGATTATGCGTGCTGTGTTTATTCTGTAATTATTATTGTTTTTTAGGTATCTAAGTGCAACATTATTTAACGAGACCACTTTTTCCAACACTTTTACCATTTGGTTATTATTGGACCGAGGTTTCACGTTTTGCAGGTTTTTGTACATTGTATTTATTTCTCGGGGGATTTTATTATATTACTATTACAGACCTGTGAAAATCACGGGATATTATAAAAGCAATTGTAGGATTTTTTAAGATGAAAGCATTTATAAAAAATTTGACTTGAACGACTTTAATTTTCAAAAAAAAATATGGGAGGATATTAGAGTTATTGATTATTATTAGAGAGTTGATCAGAATTTCCTTTAGAATAAACACCGTTAGTAAACTTTAAATATCATCAGTGATTCCGATTTGGATCTGTCAAAAATTTTAATAAAAGAAATACACATTTAAATATAGAGTAAGTATGAGTAAAATAACATTTGTAACTTTTATCGCTTGGTTCCCAGTCAGTTCCATTTGTAAAAAAAAGTTCATAGAACATGAATAATTTATGGGAATTACATTAGGTCATACCTACATTTCATTATGCAGGTATAGTTGATATCATCACCTTGTTTAAGTACCTCATACATATGTGTAGGTACTATTTACCGTATTACTTCTTGGGGCCAGGGGATCCTTTCTATTGTGACATCTATATGGACTATGATCGTGGATTTGTAGGCCTTCACAAGCATTACGATGCTTTGTATATTATTATCTATTGTAGTACGTATATGTTTATGTGGAACCAATCTGTCTAGGCCCCAATTGGTTGGTTGGTCTTACAGTTAATCTTAAGGTTAGTACTGAATAGAGGTAAAGCAGATAGATGTGATAGAATTAATGCATAATTTTAACTTTTTTATATTCTCAGTCAGTTGGATGGGAAAACAGTCTTGAATCTAGTACGTAGTACCGAGTCTGCATCTATAGTTGTTAGCATCATTGGGTGTATTCTTGCTGTGGGTGTTCTCATCAAATGACGAAACGACCTCCATCCAATGCGCCATGCCTCCATTCAATGAGAACAATCGTACTTTGTCACTGGCCTCTGGACGTGAACACCGCACTGACTGGACATGTCGCTAGCCGCTAGCCACTAATATTAGTCCCTACTGAATCTACTGAATGTTGATAGTTGATAGCACCATTGCTAAAGACGGTGTATTCTCGTTATGGGTGTTCTCAGCAAATGACGAAACGACCTCCATCCAATGCGCCATGCTTCCATTCAATGAGAACAATAATTGTACTTTGTCACTGGCCTCTGGACGTGAACACCGCACTGACTGGACATGTCGCTAGCAGTTAGCTAAGAATATTCAATTGGTTTCTTAAAATTTGTACAAATTAACAGAAGGAAATGATAGTTTGCGCATTTTCAAGGTTGATGGATGAACAAAGGACGCTTTTTCTATTGAAAATCCAAGTTTTTTGCACAATACGGTAATTATGTAATCATCTGATCTAGCGTGCGAGTGAACGAAATGACGAAAAAGCAATCAATGCGTCAGTCATGATAACCTCTTCATGTTTTTTTACGGCTGTATATATATTTTTTCGTAACACGGATACAATGGATAAATAAACGTCTACTTATACTTCATTGAATTATATTATATAACAATCAGAATAAAAAGATAATTACTAAACACATACATACATTCCATGTAGGTATAATATTTACGCAGTATGTAGTACAGGTGTTCTCGGTTGCTAAATTTTATTTATTCGTAGGGGAAGAATTAAAAAGTGCTTATTCTTTTACCGATAATATTACAGCGCCGTCGCTTACTAAATTATGCTGTACAAAAAAACTTCTACTATTATTATTAAATCATTCAAGATACATATATTAGAGTGCATAATATCATTACAGGTGCTTGTGACTAACATGGAAGAGACGTTCGCAAGATTATTTACAGGTAAGTACAAGGGAGTGCATGCTAGATAAATAACATTCACTAATAGGTTATTTTGTAATTAATCGGAAGTTATTACTTTGATTATTTTGCAATTTAAGAAATTTTTATTTTCAACTTACCAAAATATTACACACAAGAAGTAATACTAGAAAAAGGAAAAGTCCCAATAAACTACTATAAACTACTTGGTAAATGGGTGGAAGGGTTAAGAAAATGATACTTCTTAAAGTATTGACGACTCTAGATACCAAAGAGGTTCAAAAGTTCAAACAGCGATACGTATGAAGGAATTTCATTGAACCAAATTCATAAAATCTCAATCAAAAAATACCAGCAACATTAACCAACTTGCAAACGACGGATAGAAAGCAACGACTAGTGCAGTGTATACATAGTACACAGTATACAACTACTGATACCTACATCTACACGCAGTTCTGAACTACTGATTCTTACATCTACACACAGTACTGAACTACTGATACTTTAGTCTACACACAGTACTGAACTACTGATACCTACATCTACACACAATACTGAACTACTGATACTTAAGTCTACACACAGTACTGAACTACTGATACCTATATCTACACACAGTACTGAACTACTGATACTTAAGTCTACACACAGTACTGAACTACTGATACTTAAGTCTACACACAGTACTGAACTACTGATACTTAAGTCTACACACAGTACTGAACTACTGATACATTCATCAACACACAGTTCTGAACTACTGATTCTTACATCTACATACAGTACTGAACTACTGATACCTACATCTACACACACAGTACTGAACTACTGATACTTAAGTCTACACACAGTACTGAACTACTGATACTTAAGTCTACACACAGTACTGAACTACTGATACTTAAGTCTACACACAGTACTGAACTACTGATACCTACATCTACACACAGTACTGAACTACTGATACCTACATCTACACACAGTACTGAACTACTGATACCTACATCTACACACACAGTACTGAACTACTGATACTTAAGTCTACACACAGTACTGAACTACTGATACTTAAGTCTACACACAGTACTGAACTACTGATACTTAAGTCTACACACAGTACTGAACTACTGATACATTCATCAACACACAGTTCTGAACTACTGATTCTTACATCTACATACAGTACTGAACTACTGATACCTACATCTACACACACAGTACTGAACTACTGATACTTAAGTCTACACACAGTACTGAACTACTGATACTTAAGTCTACACACAGTACTGAACTACTGATACTTAAGTCTACACACAGTACTGAACTACTGATACCTACATCTACACACAGTACTGAACTACTGATTCTTACATCTACATACAGTACTGAACTACTGATACCTACATCTACACACACAGTACTGAACTACTGATACTTAAGTCTACACACAGTACTGAACTACTGATACTTAAGTCTACACACAGTACTGAACTACTGATACATTCATCAACACACAGTTCTGAACTACTGATTCTTACATCTACATACAGTACTGAACTACTGATACCTACATCTACACACACAGTACTGAACTACTGATACTTAAGTCTACACACAGTACTGAACTACTGATACTTAAGTCTACACACAGTACTGAACTACTGATACTTAAGTCTACACACAGTACTGAACTACTGATACCTACATCTACACACAGTACTGAACTACTGATACCTACATCTACACACAGTACTGAACTACTGATACCTACATCTACACACACAGTACTGAACTACTGATACTTAAGTCTACACACAGTACTGAACTACTGATACTTAAGTCTACACACAGTACTGAACTACTGATACTTAAGTCTACACGCAGTACTGAACTACTGATACTTAAGTCTACACACAGTACTGAACTACTGATACCTACATCTACACACAGTACTGAACTACTGATTCTTACATCTACATACAGTACTGAACTACTGATACCTACATCTACACACACAGTACTGAACTACTGATACTTAAGTCTACACACAGTACTGAACTACTGATACTTAAGTCTACACACAGTACTGAACTACTGATACCTACATCTACACACAGTACTGAACTACTGATACTTAAGTCTACACACAGTACTGAACTACTGATACTTAAGTCTACACACAGTACTAAACTACTGATACTTAAGTCTACACACAGTGACACAGTACTGAACTACTGATACTTAAGTCTACACACAGTACTGAACTACTGATACCTACATCTACACACACAGTACTGAACTACTGATACTTAAGTCTACACACAGTACTGAACTACTGATACATTCATCAACACACAGTTCTGAACTACTGATTCTTACATCTACATACAGTACTGAACTACTGATACCTACATCTACACACACAGTACTGAACTACTGATACATTCATCAACACACAGTTCTGAACTACTGATTCTTACATCTACACACAGTACTGAACTACTGATACCTACATCTAAACACAGTACTGATACTACTGATACCTAAATCTACATATAATATCCCTTTGCAAGTCCACTCCTTGAAAATAAAATTGTTTATTTTCCAGGTGAGTGCAACTTTATTAAAACTTTTATAATGAACTTACGGTTCTTTCAACTTTATCGATAAGTGTTTACATAATAATTTTAATCTATGTCAATTATTGACAGTAAATAAACTCCTTTAATATTTTCTTTGCGGTTTTATCTATTTACAATCAACAGGCGATCTGTTCGTCAATTAATGGCTTCACCGCATTTTCAAAAGGACTCAAGGACTTCGAAATGATAATAAGTAAACTTTTGAAATTTTTAAATAATTATTATTAAATATTATAAACAATAAAAAAATAGATAAATTAATTATTACTTTTGCTTACCTAATTTATTAAAGAATGTTAGTTTGATAGTTAAACAAAGTTTAGTCTTTACTCAAAAACCACTGGACCGATTTAGCCGAAAATTTCAAACTTTGCTCTTATTAGTTTCAAGAGTGTTTTCGAGAGTGGTTCGAATTGTAGAAAAAGTCGGGGACGCTCGAGGAAGACTTAACGGAGTCGAATTATAAAACGTTAAAGTCGAAATAATGTGTTTTTTTAAATATAACCAATATGGATTTTATGATAATAAATGAAGTGAATGGTAGAAAAAGCCAGGGACTCCTGCGGAAGACGTGGCACGATCAAATAAATCAATTACTTATGTGCGGTAAAATGTGGCATATGTGATGAGGATGAATAAATAAAGGTGTGTAAGTAGAATGTATGACATGGAAGTGAATGGTAGAAAGTCAGGGACTCCTGCAGAAGACGTGGCACGATCAAATAAATCAATTACTTATGTGCGGTAAAATGTGGCATATGTGATGAGGATGAATAAATAAAGGTGTGTAAGTAGAATGTATGACATGGAAGTGAATGGTAGAAAGTCAGGGACTCCTGCAGAAGACGTGGCACGATCAAATAAATCAATTACTTATGTGCGGTAAAATGTGGCATATGTGATGAGGATGAATAAATAAAGGTGTGTAAGTAGAATGTATGACATGGAAGTGAATGGTAGAATGTCAGGGACTCCTGCAGAAGACGTGGCACGATCAAATAAATCAATTACTTATGTGCGGTAAAATGTGGCATATGTGATGAGGATGAATAAATAAAGGTGTGTAAGTAGAATGTATGACATGGAAGTGAATGGTAGAAAGTCAGGGACTCCTGCAGAAGACGTGGCACGATCAAATAAATCAATTACTTATGTGCGGTAAAATGTGGCATATGTGATGAGGATGAATAAATAAAGGTGTGTAAGTAGAATGTATGACATGGAAGTGAATGGTAGAAAGTCAGGGACTCCTGCAGAAGACGTGGCACGATCAAATAAATCAATTACTTATGTGCGGTAAAATGTGGCATATGTGATGAGGATGAATAAATAAAGGTGTGTAAGTAGAATGTATGACATGGAAGTGAATGGTAGAAAGTCAGGGACTCCTGCAGAAGACGTGGCACGATCAAATAAATCAATTACTTATGTGCGGTAAAATGTGGCATATGTGATGAGGATGAATAAATAAAGGTGTGTAAGTAGAATGTATGACATGGAAGTGAATGGTAGAAAGTCAGGGACTCCTGCAGAAGACGTGGCACGATCAAATAAATCAATTACTTATGTGCGGTAAAATGTGGCATATGTGATGAGGATGAATAAATAAAGGTGTGTAAGTAGAATGTATGACATGGAAGTGAATGGTAGAAAGTCAGGGACTCCTGCGGAAGACGTGGCACGATCAAATAAATCAATTACTTATGTGCGGTAAAATGTGGCATATGTGATGAGGATGAATAAATAAAGGTGTGTAAGTAGAATGTATGACATGGAAGTGAATGGTAGAAGAGATCGAGGACGCCCGAGGAATATGTGGTACAACCAAGTCAAACGAATACTTAAAAAGTAAACTTATTCAATTATTTAGAATATTATTATTTACACTTTCAAAAGATACCCAGTTTTCAGGTACATCAGAATTCACAACCAAAAAACTTGACTACAAACCATTCGTAACCCCGTCAACGCCGGCTAGACGTCCGCTAGTTTATTATAAAAGAATAATATGTTACAATTAAATGCTCTCTTTTCAATTTTGTTTAAAGGCATTTCAAAATTTTATATTATTATGTTTGTAGGTACTTACCTAAATTAAAACCTTTATAAGTTTCTAGGTCATACCTACATAATTTGACACCTACATATTTATATAAATGTTTTTCTTTTCAGAACATTTTTTTAATAAATAATAAATTTTCATGTTGTAAAAAATATTCTCGGTAAGTACCTTCACGGTAACTTTGAAGAAATAAAAACACTAAAGTAAAATATTAACAAGCACTGCCCGAATGGTTGTACAATGAAATTAATCAGAAATGATTATTTTACTGGTTTCTTTTTCGAATTAAAATAAGTGTTGTGTTGGTTGAGATCATCAGCTTCAAGGTGACATTGCGCTCGAACTGCAACTCACTTCCTTTCGGTCATTTTTTATTCAATGAAAACTCTTCGTGGGAATAGTCTACGAAAAAAAGTCTCTCCGGCAATAATAGTCAACATGACTACACATACGTATTATGAAACATATACTTATACATGTAAAGTAATAATATTTGAAGATATAAATAAAGGAAGGTTGGGAAGTACCTATAGTGTGTGTGTGTGTGTGTGTGTAAGTACTTGGCTAGTACGCTCGGTGTGTGTTCAGCTCACGCTCGGATTGCATCACAGCACACAACACACAGCACACAGCACCGCACGTACTCTGAACACGCAGCCAGTGTAAGTAAATTATCGTGATGCAATTATTCTGGCCCTAAATATCTTCCTTTCCATTGAATGTGGGTCACAGATAAGTAATGGTCATGTACTGTACAGCGCAATGTAACTGATAGACTATCATAAAACTGTATACGGTTTGATTGGGTTATTTTAGTTCTTTGGTTCTTTGGTGCTTTGGCGGTGTCGCAACTTATTTATACAAATTAATGAATAACAAGTGTTTTTTCTTTCAAATCCACAATATTCATATTAAATTCTCTGTACATCCATAATGTACAAAGAGAAGAATAATTAATTTAACTACTAACTACTAATTAAGTCGTAAGCGGAATGATTGACAATAATTTGCAATATTTAAAAAAACGTAAAACACTCTGACTCCGAAATCTTCAGATTTTAAACGCTGGCGCCATAGCCAAATTTATCCCCGAGAAGGTGAAAAAATTGCCTTACCTCACAACCGACGCGACGTTATCACTCGAGGACCTAGCAGACTTCTCCGGGACAGAACAAAACCTGGTGGCCTCCCTCCAGATCCTGAAAACCGATGGCTACCTTAAGGTTGTTAACAACCCTGTACTGCTGCGCGATATCACCGACAAATTACCAAATTCGACACATTGACTACGGATAACCTGGCTGATGGAACCTGGACATCGCACTCACCACCATAACCCATCTCGCTGCATTCATGAAGGAAATAACCAAGGCAATTCCAAACAGCGGGATGCTAGACCGTACGCGGCCGCACCCTCGCCGATACCAAGTTCATGCCGGGTACCAGGAACAAGATGATCCGAAGGATGCACTCAAGCGCAAGGCAACCGAATCACCCAACCAGTCAATCATCAAATCAACCAGTGGGAATTTCTCCAAGTGCGGCTTCGACCACAACACTAAAGAATGCAAAGAATTGGTCGCCAAAAGCTTCAATCTCCGATGGGAGACCGTACGTACAGCAAGTTTATGCCGCGAATGCCTGAAGAATCACCACTCGCAAGGTTGTACAATTAAAGAGTGGTGCAACGTAGAGGGATGCCAATACCCGCATCACATCCCGAATCGCAAACTGATGACGTCACGTCACGTTCACGTCTCTCGTTAGATTAGATTAGCTCTCATTCAAACCAATTCGTAATAATACAAATATAAAAGTAAAGTATTTATAGATAATCCGATATAATTATACTAGAATCAGTAAACTCATGTAAGTTTTTAAACTCATGTTCAGGAACACTGTAAATAAATTAAATCAAAAGTCATTTCAACAACCATCTCTGTAGAAGAAACAGCTCGGTAGTGATGGAAGACTTAGCCAGCCGAGGAATTGAACAAACTTCGCCTGGGTGGGACCTAAATGCGATGCTAACTCAGCCACTGTTACAATTGATTTTATTGTGGTCAAAGACTTATTCGTTATTTTAAAGTTGATCTAGATAGAATATGCGCCATTATGGATACATATGAATAGGTAGGCATTAATTCAAATCGAAACGTTGCTTGACATGATCTGAATAGCCAAGTCCTTCTTGATCTTCTTCTTTTCCCCACTACCATCAGCCTAACAACACACCACAATGTCTTCTCATCCTTGCCTCTGGAAGAGTGTCCGATGCTGGAAACCACGCTTCGCCCGCCCTGTTGGGACTGCCTCGGTACGGGAAAGTGAGAGGTAACCTCGACCCTAATTGGGGATGACATGGTCTCACTGGCTCCAGACGGTTGGGAGCAGTTGGGACTCTTTAAACTATACTTTTGATAAAAATCATCGCAACCACTGTCATTTTTAGTGTAAGTTAAGTCAATCTTGACCAGAAAAGTCTTTCTGACAAAATGAATGTGTAACATGGGTACTGAAGAGACTCATGTTGTAGGAATGTGTGAACATGGGTATTAAAGAGATTCATATTGTAGGAATGTGTGAACATGGGTATTGAAGAGATTCATATTGTAGGAATGTGTGAACATGGGTATTGAAGAAACTCATATTGTAGGAATGTGTGAACATGTATTGAAGAGACTCATGTTGTAGGACGGAAGAAACGCAGGGCTGAACTGTGGAGTCAAGAACCTACAGGTATTACGAATATGTATTCTTATTACAAACAGCACTGCAGGTCTTAAAAAAATTAATTGACAGATTTCCTAGTAAAATATTAGTAAAAGACGAATGCGTTATGGCGATGTCGGAACTCTTAAATAGTTCCTATGGTTCCTATAGAAAACTCCCAGGCACATTACCTACATTTAAGAACTTCCTTGCACTCCTAGTTCAGCTCTCGTTTATAAAACGTTTGTTAATTTTATTGACGCTATGAAAAGATATCCTTCGACGTGATGTTGCCTAATAATGTACTAGCTGTATGTTGTGGTGTTTATTACCAGTGCAAGCTGCTGTGTGTAGTTGAGAAATAATAACGCATTATTTCCCAATGGACAAAATTCAAATATACATAATATCACGTTAGTAATTAGCGCACTTCTTTTTTATCATTATTGTACTCCGCTTATATTCTAAAATAGACCAAGTTTATTAAGTAACGCTCCATCTGTATCAGTAGCCATTCTCTAGTAGGTATCTTCAAGATCTAAGCGAATTGATTTTATGATATTCACAAATACACAGTTCAAAATACCGACGAAATAATTCAACAAGGTTATTAAATATTTCTACATGTTGGTATACGAAAAGTAACAACAAGTTTGTGATACCAACACTAGTAGGTAATTGTAATATTAGTAGTAAGTACTGATAACTGATAACTGAAGATTTATCATCTCAAGGACGCTTGTTAATAATACATTATTTTCATTTTTAAATTAGTTATCAAATAAACTAAAACCGAAATGAACATACATATTAGGCTTCGGAAAGGTTTAGTTTTAGGGATGTAAGTACATATGGTATGTGTGTAAACCTAAACCGCAAATATAATAGTACAGTTTTTTTTCTTCATTGGAAGTATTATTTTTGTTTACATAATATTACTTGATTTTGCAGTGTATAATTGTTTTGTGCGTTATTATATTCTTTTCTTATTTAAGCTGGCGTTTGTGTTTTAGGAAAGGAAACTGTACGTACAGTGATATAGTAACATATACAAAAATACAATAATAATAATAAAAATAATAATACTTGGATGACTTGTATAGCGCCGTTTTTGTGCAAAAACACCTCAAGACAAAATATATAAAGAAAAATATAATATTAAACTGTTTCAACAAAGAAATAATAAGTATACAGTGACATGAATAAATACAAAAGGATTAAAATAATAAAAGGAAATATGTTATAAACACTATTTATAAGTATACAGTGACATGAATAAATACAAAAAGATTTAAATAATAAAAGGAAATATGTTATAAACACTATTTATAAGTAAACAGTGACGTGAATAAATACAAAAGGATTTAAATAATAAAAGGAAATATGTTATAAACACTATTTATAAGCGCGGTATATAAATCTTGCTTGATTAATATTTCATCTGTGCATGAGATATAATTAATCATATAAAATCAGCTAAAACTATCTTTTACATTACTTAAAATTTAAGCATACGAATATGAAAATATAGTTTTAATAGAATGCGAAAAAGGCAGGTAGTTTGTCTTAAGTATGTTGTAATATGTATTGATTAATCTTGGGTATAAAAAGTTGGTATCTGGCAGCAGGCTATAATTTTATTGCAAATTTAAAACTGTTTTGCATACAATAAACGCCTTCTAACCACAGCGAGCGGTGTGGATTTGTGTACGCTGAACGCTGAATGCGGCTAATAAACCTCGAGATAATGGATGACTTCCACCATATTCCAAGGTGATCTCAAATTCAGATCTTGACAATGAAGATACGAGATAAATACTGGTACTGTTCTGTCTCTACCTCTGCTCTTCCTCTTCCCCTCAGTTAGAGACGGTGACTGCTTCATCCACATATCGCTTTATTAATTATAAATACTGGTACTGTTCTGTCTCTACCTCTGCTCTTCCTCTTCCCTCAGTTGGAGACGGTGACTGCTTCATCCACATATCGCTTTATTAATTATAAATACTGGTACTGTTCTGTCTCTACCTTTGCTCTTCCTCTTCCCTCAGTTGGAGACGGTGACTGCTTCATCCACATATCGCTTTATTCATTATAAATACTGGTACTGTTCTGTCTCTACCTCTGCTCTTCCTCTTCCCTCAGTTGGAGACGGTGACTGCTTCATCCACATATCGCTTTATTCATTATAAATACTGGTACTGTTCTGTCTCGACCTCTGCTCTTCCTCTTCCCTCAGTTGGAGACGGTGACTGCTTCATCCACATATCGCTTTATTCATTATAAATACTGGTACTGTTCTGTCTCTACCTCTGCTCTTCCTCTTCCCTCAGTTGGAGACGGTGAATGCTTCATCCACATATTGCTTTATTCATTATAAATACTGTTACTGTTCTGTCTCTACCTCTGCTCTTCCTCTTCCCTCAATTGGAGACGGTGACTGCTTCATCCACATATCGCTTTATTCATTATAAATACTGGTACTGTTCTGTCTCTACCTCTGCTCTTCCTCTTCCCTCAGTTGGAGACGGTGACTGCTTCATCCACATATCGCTTTATTCATTATAAATACTGTTACTGTTCTGTCTCTACCTCTGCTCTTCCTCTTCCCTCAGTTGGAGACGGTGACTGCTTCATCCACATATCGCTTTATTCATTATAAATACTGGTACTGTTCTGTCTCTACATCTGCTCTTCCTCTTCCCTCAGTTGGAGACGGTGACTGCTTCATCCACATATCGCTTTATTCATTATAAATACTGTTACTGTTCTGTCTCTACCTCTGCTCTTCCTCTTCCCTCAGTTGGAGACGGTGACTGCTTCATCCACATATCGCTTTATTCATTATAAATACTGTTACTGTTCTGTCTCTACCTCTGCTCTTCCTCTTCCCTCAGTTGGAGACGGTGACTGCTTCATCCACATACGCTTTATTCATTATAAATACTGGTACTGTTCTGTCTCTACCTCTGCTCTTCCTCTTCCCTCAGTTGGAGACGGTGACTGCTTCATCCACATATCGCTTCATTCATTACCTAAGAAAGAAACACTCTGCATGGCCATGGTGCATGGCGGCAGGTAGCTATACTGTATCATCAATCATTATTATAGGTTCAAAGACGCTCACGGGAAGTTGAAAAACGAATATCATTATAAAAAAAACGATACTTAAAAAATACGGAGTAATAAACCACATAATACATAAATAAAAATACCGAGCAATAAATCAAATAATACATAAATAAAAATACGGAGTAATAAACCACATAATACACAAATAAAAATGGAGTAATAAACCACATAATACATAAATAAAAATAACATTATATATGACGAGGGTAACCAATTTGATAATATTCATTAGCTAATTATTTTAAATATGCAAGCAGGTCAAATATGACTTAAGATTTTCACGGTCAAAAGTATTTTTGCTATTTGTTTTTGGGGTGTTATGCCGTATACGAAAAGAACAATCTTGAGACTGATGCAAAACCCCGTTTTAACTTCTAACAATGATGCGTCTATTTAATGTTAATTCAATCTAATCGTTTTCCAGTATACCTACTCAGGAATGTTCCAAATTGGATTGAATTGTCTGGATTCCTACCAGAGAGCAACATGACTAAGATAAATATTTCTAAAGTAGAGCTTAAAAAGCATCTGAAATACCGTCCCTCAATGAGTTAGAGTTAGAATTCAATTTAGAACATGCTTTGCGTACATCAGTTTGTTGGTTTCCCGCTGCATGTTGCACATGGCGCATGGTACATAACAAGCCGTAGACTTAGTTAGAAGTTAATATATTTAAAAATAAAGATAAATATTGCCGGGTTACGGGAGTCGGAAAATGTTGCTTGTGTTGTGATGGAGGACTTAGCCAGCCAAGGAATTGAATTCATGACGAATGGTGGAACCCAGACGCGATTACAACTCTTCACTGGCCGGCATTATAAATCGCTTTTTTAATATTTTTTATTAATACATTTTTGTTACGTACATAAGTACATTAATTTATAGAATACAATTATAATGACACAAGCTTTCTCTTTAAGCGACAAGAGTAGGAAACAAAACAAACTTACGATGGAGAGAAAGAAATTAACAAAAAAATAGAAACGAATGTAGTTAAAAAAAAAGAAGTTAAAAATATTTAACAAAAAAAATCCCACAAAAGTAATGCCAGTGCTTGGGTAAACCTGGAATAGTTGAGGGAGCATAACTTCGGTGCAATGAAAAACGTATGTCTCTGAACCCCTTTAATACAATCAGCTTAACCGGCTAGTAACCGAGTGGACAAATGCATCGAATTCCCACCCAGGCTAAATCGGTTCCTGGCAGCGCCCGCCACCCCGACGCCAATTTAATTCTTTCATGCCAAGAGTGAGTGTGATGATGATGAAAGGAGGATTCTACTGGAATGGAAGCCGGGAGAGCAGGAGGACCGAATAGTGGGGCTCTGCCGCATCACGCCGATCACCGGCGGGCGGTGGCGCTTCACGAGTGACGAAAGCGCTCTTTGCGTAACGCAAGGCGATTTATGCGTGACCCGGTTCCGGACACTGTCGCAACATCCTCAGCGTGTTGTGTTCAGTGTTGCAGTGTTGTCGGGCGGACGGGGGGGGGAGCGGGCGCGGGGTGAGGAGACTGAAAGCGAAAGGTGAGGAGCGGTGAGCGGTAAGCGCCGACCTTGAAACCGGGGTGGATGGAGAAAGAGACGAAAATGGGAGAAATGTCTCGGGAGAGGGGGGAGGGGAGCGCTCCCCGCAGCCCGCCGCACGCCCTCCCCCTCCCGCCGTCGAGAGCAGTCACTTTTACTTTCATGGCGGGGTCCGGCGGCGCGGCGGGCCGCAGTCCGCGCGCGCCCGAGCCCCGAGCCGCGCGCCTCTCGCATGGGCCGCCCCCTTCTGTTCTCGCTCAGTTCTCTCGCTCAGTTCTCTCTGCCTGCCTCCGTAGTCCGTCTGTCTTAGCCTTAGCGTCTGCTGCCAGGCCTGCTCCCGCGTCCCCCGCGAGTGCCCCACTCCCCGCGCCTCGCACCCCACTCGGATTGCAGTGCAGTGTTAGTGAAGCCTTAACGTATATCTGCCGAACTTACTCGGCATTCAGTCAAAGGTGTGTTGCGTACCTAATTGAGGTGTACCTACTCTGTTAATAACCTATTCCAAAACTTGTATATTTGTACTGGGCGACTCAATAATGATTTTGGGATATTAACTCCCCGATATCCAATAAGTAATATGCCAAATGGATATCCCCCCCCCCCTGGATCGACCTCAGTGGGTGCCCTTTTCAATTGGAGAAGAAGTTGGGCAACAACAACTGTCTTCACAGTGCTAGAGCGCCCTGGCTCCATAGTTCGGCCAGCCCGGCCGTGCCCTAATGAGAACGGCCGCATTGTGATATGTACACAATGTTATATTGTGTTTGTATTGCAGTAACTTAGCTGGTGAATGTTACCTGAGAGCCTATTATCACCTGCATTAAATGTGTCAAAACTTGTGGAATTCTCCTGACGTAGGTAGATATACTATTGGTGTTCATATTGTCAACTCTCACCGGCGATTCTTTGGGATTGTTCATAGTGTTTACAGTAATCTGTATACACTATGGGCACAACATACTGGGCTCTACTTAAATCGGCTAAACTGGTAAAGTCAGCAACCAGCCGTTGCAAATTGCGATCGGGAGGATAACCAGTCGCGCACAGATATTTGGTAGATACTGTTTTCTAATCGGCGTTCAAAGGAAACGCCACGGTTTCTAAAGCTAATGCAACCGAGTAGCGCTTTGTGCAAGGCGCCTTCGAAACAATAAATTGTGCAAAATTGTGGAATTGCTCGGTACAAAAAATATGTTACAACTTGCCGCCGACCTCATTAAAGTATTGCCGTGTGTATTCAATTCACTTTCAGTTCAACATCATGCAGAAGTGGAGCAATAGAGTAGTGGGAGTCGTTAGCTGCTTTGGTAGTAGTAAGGCATATTGCAACTAACTTTTACATGCAGCTGGCTTCATGCTACAAGCTCCTGGCTCCGTGCTCATGTCCGCGAGAGAAACACTGCTAACCTACTGATCTTAAAGTAAACCTTTTTCTTTGACATGGGCTCTCAAGCTTCTCAATACATACATATTATAATGTATCGTCAGTCTTCCATTATTAGAAATACCAGTCAACATTCAAGGTTAACTACTTTTACGTACAGCATGCAATATAATTATTGTAATGCCATTATGTGTTATTAATGAGTAGGTTTGCACGCTCTCTGCATTTGATCACCATAATGATTTCCTATTTCGTACTTCATTTACAATCGATATTTATAATAAAATAACAAATTACAAACCGGGTAGCAATCAATCCTCATCATCTAAAATCGCATCGGAGATGAACCGGATGCCGTCCCATATTAATGCACGTACGATTATATAGCGCCAAAGCCGTTAATCGGCCTTAGATTGATAGGGTATCACACAGAGTTGAGGTGTTGTTATTTACTTGTTGGTATCTCGTTACGGTCAACTATCGGTGCAATCAATTAATCATAGGTTGTATGAACAACGATGATGTTATGTACATACCTCCATGACTTACTGTCTTGCCAAACTGAAAGCACATAACCAGTTTGTAATTTTGCAAGTGGATTAAAATAATACCATCATTTCCAGTTTTGTTATCCAACATAATATTTCTGGTTTTTACGACTATTTTTATTTAAAATGAATATATAAATGGATTTTGGCCTTGGTAAGAAAGTAATTCCATGTCTTTGAAAGATGCAAAAAGTTAAATACAAGTTTATATGTGTGCGTTCACAGATAGTTTATTTATTGATTGGCTTGTGATTAATAACGTGGATCAAACCGACAACATGTATTCTAATGCACACACTTCATATAAGAGTTTTATTTACAAGTTTCTTATTAGTAAAAAACCTTTAACCTTTTACATTTCATATATTTTGACCTTTCATCTCATTCATCATGCATTATGCATTTTGCATTTCTTTTCTCATGGCCAAATGTTTCATTATATTTTGTATACCATACAAAACATGCGTCACGAACCGTCATCGCATATGTCCAATTTGTATTGATGTATTTTTAATATATAACTTTGTTTTATTATATTTCATTATTCTCGAACAAATGCACAAGGATGTCAAAGTATGCATTCGGGAACAGAAGCCCAACAAGGCCACGGGGCCAGATGGAATCCTACCTCATACTATTATCAAGTTGGAAGAAAAATTGTTCAATCCAATATGTTTTATCTTCAACCTCAGTATTTCCACTTCCACTTTTCCTCAAACATGGAAACTTACTATGGTAGCCCGATCTACAAATTGGGGAGTAAAACAGATGTCCAGAACTATAGACCAATAGCGGTACTGTCAATACTTCCAAAAATATTTTAAATAATAATTTGCTTAAACTTGAACAAACGAATTAAACCGTATCTCTGGGGAAATTCACATGGATTTTTACTAAAGAAGTCCACCTTCTATAATCTTTTCGAACTCTCACAGAGAGTGGCAAGAGAATTAAATGCGCAACGTCAAACCAATGTGATCTACGAGGACTTCGCTAAGGCATTTGACCGAGTTGATCACGATGTTCCGTTACGAAAACTGCGAAGAATAGGTTTCGACAAACCTCTTCTAAATTTTTTGCCACCTATTTGAAAAAAAAGAGACAGTAGTCTAGCGAATTCTCTGCATTCTCTGGAGTACCACAGGGGTCAAACATGGGGCCTCTTATATTTATTTTTAATTGATGACATCAAGAATGCATCAAATTCACCACCTGCCTGCTTTTTGCTGATGATCTCAAATTACTTTTAAAGATTTGTGACGGGCAAGATTATATTAAATTACAAATCGATTAGGATTCAATTTCATCATGGGCTGATGAAGATAAAAAATGAATACAAAAAAGTGTCACAATATCATAAAAACTTTCGAGAAAGCCAATCAAATTTGATTATTGTATTAAACAATATAATATTTTGTCATCAATAAAATCCATCAAGGACCTAGGGGTAGTCTTTTATCAAAAACTTATGTTTTCAGACTAAATATTTTTTCATGATTTTAGTGTTTTTAATAAAATGTAGCAAACAGTTTTCAAATCCCGAAGCAATGGTTATTATGTATAATTGCATTGTAACCTCTAAAATTGAATACGCATCAGCTGTATGGGCCCCATACCAACAAATTACATTGAGATATAAGAACAAATTCAAAAAAATAAAACTTGAAATTTTAAAAAGGAAATTAATAGCAACTTGCATTTTGTTTGAAAAGAAAAAAAAACGAATTGTTTCAATATATTATGAGTAATATTTTCTTGCATGATTTTTACATCTCGCGGATAAATAAAATCTCACAATAGAGCCATGATGTCATGTTCTCTCAACCGTGCATACAATTTTAGCTGCCAATTATTCTACACTCCTTCTTATTTAGGTACCTACATCATCCATTCAATTAGCCGTGAGGTTACAGGCAATTTTCCTTCACGACTGAAAATGTCAGCGAGCGAATACACACTCGTTGGAACATTTATGATAAATGAGGAGGATTAGAGCGAGTTGCTGCGTAAAACATTCATTATAATAATTCAACTTGACTTTTTTATAAACATTAAGCTGGTACAGATTGCTGTAACAAATGCAATAGAGTGCAAGTTAGCAGGAGTCACTGTGCACTGTGCCACTAGCCAGTACCATTGTATGGTACACGCTACAGAACTGCTATTCCATAGGTATAACTGTTTGTTGTAAGAGCCCAGCAGCCCGGTGCCATGCCATCGTCCTTGGCGGGACTTCTGGGTACGCCCCACCGCTGACACATATTCCCGCCGCGCGCTATTATACACATTCTAAGTCATGCTATACTCGCTACTCGCTACGTACATGCTACATAACACACTACATGCATCTCTCCCATGTGATCCATTACAATGCATACAACTGTGTCACTCTATCACCGTAACACTGTGCACTGTGCCACTAGCCAGTACCATTGTACGGTACACGCTACAGAACTGCTATTCCATAGGTATAACTGTTTGTTGTAAGAGCCCAGCAGCCCGGTGCCATGCCATCGTCCTTGGCGGGACTTCTGGGTACGCCCCACCGCTGACACATATTCCCGCCGCGCGCTATTATACACATTCTAAGTCATGCTATACTCGCTACTCGCTACGTACATGCTACATAACACACTACATGCATCTCTCCCATGTGATCCATTACAATGCATACAACTGTGTCACTCTATCACCGTAACACTGTATCACTGTATCCTATATCCGCTCGGCTGTATTCGCTTGACTGATCGGAAATCTAAGGCGTAATCAGATCATGGACCGATTATTTAACATCTATTATATAAACCATATATGTATTAACGAATAAATTATACACAACTATTAAAATGTGCCACATTTGATTTGCCGCCAAAATGACATGTTTTTGTTCGTTGGTGACAGCCGTTTTAGCGTTTCCTACTTCATAATGAAGTTGTAGTCAATTGGAACCGTTATTTATTAAAATTAAACATTTTTAGTATGATATTTAGATTTTGGATTAAAACTTGAAAAATTCAATTAAAATCGAGACTCATAATTAACAGAAAATTGTTTGAATGTCATTTTCAAAATTGGAACTACGCGGTGCACTCTTTCGCTGCAGCAGTTACAACATATAACGAATAAATAATATTTGAATATTTTATTATTCTAGACAGTGAATTAGTAACTTCCCGAGGGATCCCTATCATTTTAACAAATTCTGATTACTCTCCATGAAATTCATATTTCCAAGAAAAGATACAGCTAATGTAAAGTTCCCCAAATTTGTCTATTGTCGTTAAAACGATCTGTTTACGTACAGCGATAATGAAAATCAGAAGAATAAATCTTTCGCACATTTGTTCTTCATAGTTTGTGAAAATAGCCTACTGTTGAACAGTTTAAAAAGTTTTCTTTATACGTAATATTATATATATTTTTTATGTGAAACCGTACAAGAGTCCCAACTGCTCCCAACCATCTGGAGCCAGTGAGAATATGGCATACCCGATTGGGGTACGTTGTGAGACTGAAGGTAGTGGGAAGGGGAAGGAGATTAAAGAGGAAGGTGGGGAAGTACCTGGCTGTTCAGATCTGGTCACCAAACACGGCAACGTTTTAATTCTGAGTGGATTATTTAATCATAATATATACTATTTAATTATGATATTTACTATTTATTACCTAATTAAAATCGGTTAAAACGCCCCAATCGAGATGTTTTTTCAAAAAACGACGCAATTGAAATAATCAAAAATCTTATTTTATTCAATTGACCTCCCTTCATCTTTGATACCGACATGACCATAATATATAGTTATTAAATTGACCACCCTTCATCTTTGATACCGACATGACCATATAGTTATTAAATTGACCACCCTTCATCTTTGATACCGACAAGACCATATAGTTATTAAATTGACCACCCTTCATCTTTGATACCGACAAGACCATATAGTTATTAAATTGACCACCCTTCATCTTTGATACCGACAAGACCATATAGTTATTAAATTGAACTCCCTTCATCTTTTATACCGACATTTTATTTATTTAACGCCCAGAGGGCTTTTACATGGTTGGTAGTATACATATGACCATATAGTTATTAAATTGAACTCCCTTCATCTTTGATACCGACAAGACAATAAAGTTATTAAATTGAACTCCCTTCATCTTTGATACCGACAAGACCATATAGTTATTAAATTGACCACCCTTCATCTTTGATACCGACAAGACCATATAGTTATTAAATTGACCACCCTTCATCTTTGATACCGACAAGACCATATAGTTATTAAATTGACCACCCTTCATCTTTGATACCGACAAGACCATATAGTTATTAAATTGAACTCCCTTCATCTTTTATACCGACATTTTATTTATTTAACGCCCAGAGGGCTTTTACATGGTTGGTAGTATACATATGACCATATAGTTATTAAATTGAACTCCCTTCATCTTTGATACCGACATGACCATATAGTTATTAAATTGACCATCCTTCATCTTTGATACCGACAAGACCACATAGTTATTGATTATCGACGCACTTTCTTTCCGAATAAAATAAAATTATAAGGTACATATGTAGCTGACCGTATCGCGGTGGAGGGATCGGTGATCCTTAGCAGTTATGTGTGGATATATAACAGCAGGAATATTAACTCGGCACTCGGCCGGCAGGAAAGGTCCAACCAGAAACATCTAAATTCCCGGAGATGAATAATAAACACATTGTGCAAGGCGGTGTTATTTCTTTCAGCTGAGCTATTCCCACTCAGATGAAACAAGAAAACAAAAAAATCTGGTTCACCAGGATCGCATATTGGCCCACATACAGACAATGTGCAGGGCCAGTTCGCCGTCCGCCGCCCGTCGCGCCGTCCGCCAGTCTCGCCGATGTTCCGCGCGAAGGAGAACGTCCAAAGTATACGGCCACTCCGGCCAGCCAGAGTTGTGCCCGTGTCGTGCTGACTGTGAGTTCTGTTGACGGTCGCTCGCACGGCCGCGCTCGCTAGTCTGGCTGTTCGCTACTCGCTGCTCGCTACTCGCTACTCGCTACTCGATACTCGCCCGCGGAGTCGCTCGGCGTCGCATGTCGAAATATTAGTTACTTTCGGACCGAGTTGCGAAACTCGACCAAACCAGGTGGCCAGTATTTCTGTGCGTGTTTACGTTTCTTTTCATACAGATTTTTCCGACATTTATTAAAAAATACTTTTATTTTTTAAAATTTAAACTCTAAGGTTCGAGTTTTGTTTCATTCCTTGTAATGTTTCAGTCATTCATTTATATCTCTTTCTGGAGAATTTAAAATAGTATGTGCCTAACAAGAAAATCGTCGTGCTTTAAACAAAAAACTTTTCTATTTGGAACTCGATGGATATTATTGTTGAATAAATAAGTGCGCCTTGTGCTATTAATTTTAAAAAGGTATTTTAACCAAAGATACCTAAATAAAACGATTTAAACGAGTTGAAATTGATTACTCGCAAATAAAACAATAAGTGATGGTTTTACATTTTAAGTGAATTGGTGAAAATTTATTTACAGTTATTGATTGCACAGTGAACTACTAAAGAAGTGAATCTCATCTGCCTCTGGATTTTATATAAGGATTAAACACTCGCATAATGTAAGTAACCCTTGACCGTAATACTACCATTCTGTACAAATAATGTGACTAGGTATATATTATTTATTGACCCAGCCCAGGATTGAACGTTGAGTAAAATGGATTAAATAACGTCGCTCTTGCTGGCAGAGCCGCTATCAACTCTCAGTTAATTGAAATGTAGCCTCATTATAAGAATGTGTTCAATGTATCAATGGATAGGTAGCATATCCACTAATGTGATATCCTCATTTCACACCAGCATACTTGAATAAATATTATTTTTTCTGCTTATTCAGTAATACCGTCAAGTATCTAAACAACAAGCATTTCAACCTATTCCACCCAATGCGAGGGAAAAATATAAAATATTCAATCAAGATAAAGGTGTTTGTTTGATACAACAATCTGTCTCTTGCAAGAAGCTCGCACCTTGTGAAAAACAAAGTGCGCCTGTGTTGGGTTGTGTCTGTGTAGTGTGTAGTGGTAATCACGTACCTAAACGACACCCATCAATAGTGGTTGTATCGGTATTTGGCAACCCGTAGTTATAGACAGTAAGATAAGGGATATTATTACGCCATATTTATATAACGCAATAGACAAGTTAACTATTCGGAGCAGGACACACACGCACACGCTCACGCACACATCGTACCCTTGGCCGATGGAGTAACGTTACGCGTACGGGCCGATAGCCGTGGCTCTGCTCAGAGGCGGCTCGAGGCTCCTCCATACAGTGTTAAGCGCACTTTTTAGTAAAAACAATTCATTTTCTAGATTACTTACTTTGTAAATAGATGTTTCGTATTAAATGAATAGTACTTATTTCATCTAGAATGTATAAAAAGAGGATATTCCCAATCATTTTGTAGTTTTACATTTTATTATTAACCTGGATTATTCTTATAAATTGAATTTTCAACTTGCACTTAACATATGTGGCTAGGACATAGATATATTCTATGAGTGCGATCTTTTCAGTACTGCGTTACTACCAAATCATGACATGACCGCATATTATGCACACTTTATACAGGGTTGTTGGAGAATATTATTATCTCATAAATCGCTGGAAATATGGTGATTATCCAAATGACACTGAATAGAGAGTACAATGGTCGAGGACAATGATAATATTAAAACATTCTTTTGTATTTTTTATTAAGCCCTGATATGTCTACAAAATATATGTAATGATACTGCTACCCGGCTCAGAACAGATATTGTCTAGTGAGTCGGGTAGCGCTATGTAATGATACTGCTACCCGGCTCAGAACAGATATTGTCTAGTGAGTCGGGTAGCGCTATGTAATGATACTGCTACCCGGCTCAGAACAGATATTGTCTAGTGAGTCGGGTAGCGCTATGTAATGATACTGCTACCCGGCTCAGAACAGATATTGTCTAGTGAGTTGGGTAGCGCACATGATTTGTAAATAACCCATTAATGTCAATAAACGACCGGGTTACCGGCATTAAAAAAAACAAACAAACAAACAACTTATAGATAGTCAAGATAGAAAACAATTGTTTATAGTCTACTTCGATGTATATGGTATATTGAAATAATGTACATAATATTTTAGTTTTGAGTTCTTCAATTCATTTGCAACTTTCGTTAATTGAGTACTCGGTGTAAGAAGTAGAATATTATACGGCTTTAAAATTATTTGAATACCTCTTAAGAGGAAGCTACAAGCCAAAAATGTGTATATTCTGGTATACCTTATTATAGGTAATAAGAATAAGCATTGAAATCGCTAAAAAAACGTAATCTAGAAACGTTCGATTTCAAGCACAAAACAGGTTTTTATTTATTTTGTAAACAATTTTATAAGAAAGCAAAAAAGATAATCAAGTGAAACTGTCACAGATAATGTTAGCTATAATACTGTATTTTTTTAAAGTTGTTTCCTTTACACGTTCATACATTTCTATTGTAAAAAAATGTAGTTTACATATATATTTTTGATTGAGTAGTTTTTTTTATTTGTATTCTACTCAATCGAAACGATAGTAAAACCTTCATTCTGCTTTATCCAAAGCATATTTTTTGGTATTCATAATGTACACCAATTCATTTTAAAGAATAATCAAAATAGTGATTTAGCATGAAGCTTCGCCTTAAACTTTTCATCTCATCAGCAATGAAATCCACAGCCACAGTTGTCAGAGAGCACTTACGTTGCATATAAATGTCTTCGGTGTCAATTTTTTTGAATTTTTGCGTTCTGCGCTTCTGTGCCCGATTTTTATTATTCTGGTTATTCTTTGCCCTCATACATCGCGATATTTAAAAAATCGGACTTTGCCTTATATATCTCGACATTTTAAGAAAATTTCGATATTTTCTAACTCTTACAAATTCACGGCCTCTTACCCTTTTCAGCTTTTTGGTAACACTCTTCTTCAAAACAACACTTGGTTCATTCGGATCTGATAAATTGTCTCTGAGATAAGATCGCTTTTATGGGTGGTACTGGCACAAAATTTTCTTTTTGAAATGAGACTAAGATGGCTGCGTTACGTCTATTTTTAGCCCAGTTATTGAGTTTAAAATTATTCGACAGAATCTGTCGCTCATTTGAGCATAATTGCCTCCCCACACCCGGCATCGATTAAAGACGTTTTCACGTCAAAATCTTTAAAAAATAATTTAACCGCTGTGAAATTACGATTCATACTTATCCAACTAACTCACGGTCGTGGACGCGCTGAAACTTGTGAAACTGAAACAAATGCGTGTGTCTCGTTCGCGGTTCGCGAGTATCACGGCGCGGCGTTCGGGCTTCGCGATCAACCTGCAAGCGACGGACTGGAATGAGCACTACAGTACTGACATTGTTTGCTCAAATGTTGTGTTTATTCGTGTGGAAAAGAAAAGGAAATCGATTAAACAAATCGAAGGAAACCAATCAGTGGAAATCAATCAAAGGAAACCATTCGAAACACTTCCCGTCACTATTTAATCCTTTCCTTCGTAGCGTTATGTACTATAGGTATGGCACGGGCGTACGTAATAAAGTAGTACTCAAAGATATTAGAAGAACGTAGTACTGTACCCGTACACGTCCAGTACACCCCTGTGTTACATCGTCGGCAGCGTTACTTTATCAGGCCATTAGTTGCCTGGCGTATCAATTCCTTTTCCCACTGCTTTGCGGGAAACCGAGCTTCATTCATTGGTTTCTTATCATGTTTGTTTATTTCAATAAATTTACGAAAAGTTCGAGTGTAAACTACTTGCACGCACATATTGTATGTGTGTGTACTTATATGTAGAAATAGAGTACTCTTATCATAGTTTCGGTACGAGATAACTAGTGAACATTTCCTTAAAAAACACGTGGTCATGTATTGTACCTTTAATTTCTTACTTCGCCACCAAATGTGATGAAATTTTTTTGTAAAACTTTAATTTGAATAAAATTATCTACTATTTAATTTTAATGCTTATGGTAAATATTTCTTTCTAGTTTCAGAAATAATATATTTTTATTTTTTATAATTTGGATAAAAATTAATACTTTTTTGAACACACCTTTATCCAGTATTTAAAAACAAACCGGTTTTGGATCAGTTTGAACCTATCTCAGAAGAGGTTAGAAACCAGTTAGAATTTAACTCAACCATTTGGAATGCATTTTACAATATAAGACGTTGTCCTGCCACAGACTTCTATGTAGGGAAGGTAAAATTAGTGGTTGTATGTATTTTTAATAGGAATCTGAAATATTTGAAAATGGAAAATGTTGCTTGTGTTGTGATGGATGACTTGGAGAGCCAGCCGAGGAATAGAACACACTACGCCCGGGTGGGACACAAACGCGATGTTTTAGTTAACTTGTATTAACATTATTATGGTCCATAAAGCGAGTTGTATGGGAAGAGGACTTGTAGGACTTGTTAGACTGCATAAACCCTAAAATCTAAACCCTTGTTGAGATACTCTTACGCAGGATTTCAGGATACCTGAGTTGGCTAATGTCTTGTTAGTCAGTGTAGAACCTCCCTTCTCACGCGCTCGCAGAGGCTTGTAACGATTTTGTTCTTGAACGTGTACGTGTACAATATGAAAATATTCTTCCCATATATCTGTTACTATTTACAAGACGGTCTGTTAGACTGCTGTATTATTTTATTTATTTTGGTTTTTATTTGTTGTTTGGAGAAAGCTATGATAAAGTCATGAAAGTAGTGGGTAATTTTAATTTAAGTGTATTAAAAAAATTCAAGTCATTGAAACAAAGTGCACATTTTTGTTATTTATAAAAATATATACATCTAACCGTAAAAAACTTCACATAAAAAAAACTTGGTTAGAAAGCTGAAGAGACACCGCGCCTAGTGGGGAGGACTTTACCTTATATAGATTGCATTTATTATAAATCCCCTTTATCTCAAAATTTACTTTACCGTTTCCACCGATAGTTTTTTTTATGGTTATAAAGTTTGATTTATGGAAATCCATTTTAATTTTGTACAAAGTATCCGGGTAAAGTGGGCTGACTTCGGGAGGTGATTTTACATGATGATAGAAGCCAAAAATATAAATAGCTACTTTTAGATATTCCAATGTTTATTTTCTAATAAAAAAATTCCATAGAAGAATATTTATTTTCAGTTCTTTTTTTTATAATTTTTTTAATTCTTAAACTTTTTTTTGCCTAAAAACTAAATTAAAACGTTTGAATTTCTATAAAAGTTATCCCTCTTTTTTGCTTCTACCCCTCGAAGTTAGAGAACTTTACCCCCTAACACCTTGAATTATTTATTAATTGTTTTTGTGTTTAATTCATAGAACTCCATTTAATTGAAAAAAATAAATGAAATTTAATAATGTTGTACTGTACACAGTTTGAAAATAGCGTTAAACACCGAAACAGCTGTCACAATAAAATAAAAACCAAAATAATTGGAGAACTTAATAATACTATTATTAAATTCGATTTACACTAAATTTATAAAAATACATTATTTAAACAAGTTCTGCTGTGGATTTATTAGTACGCGCGATAGCTGTTTCGCATTTTAAGGCAATACCAAACTGTGGTGAAGCCGCTTACAGATATTTGTGTTTAACCACAGTTTGATAATGCCTTTAGGAAGGCAACGCAGCTATCACGCGTTTGGTATTGCCCTTGGAAGGCCAAACAGCTATCACGCGTAGGATTAACTACACAGCAAAACTTGTTTAGAATTAAACTGTTTTATGACTTGAAAATTATTTTGTATGAAAAAAACAAACTGATACTTCTCTTTTTAGCACCTCGAAATATATATATATTTATTGTTTTTGTGTTTAATTCGTAGAACTCCATTTAATTTTTTTTTATAAATTTAATTTAGATTAAATTTGATAATTTTTTTTTTTTTTTTTAAAGAAAGACAAACATTCCCGGGTTACGAATAACCCAACAATGTTTGAAAATCTGCATGTCTCGAATTCCTCGGCCCAATATCTGAAAAAATTGCAAAAGAAATTAAAAAATGTGGTTTAAATATAGCTTTTCGAACAAACAATAATTTAGGAACAAGCCTTAAAAACTCTAAAAGTAAAATCCCTATACTCAATAACAGTGGCATATATGAATTAAAATGTGACCACGCCGATTGTAACGCCACTTACATCGGACAAACGGGGAGGGCATTCTCAACTAGATTCAAAGAACATATACGATGTTATAATAATAAAAACACATCCTCAAAATTCGCAGAACATCTCTTGGTGAATAATCATACCCCACTTAACAACAAGGGTCCTAAACCATTGCATATAGAAAAAAAGGGCATTAGATTAAATTTACTTGAACAATTAGAAATCAATAAACGAACGAATGACCCAAATTTAACACTAATTAATAAAGTACGGAAAATAATTTACTCACCACTTCTCAGTATTTTCACAAAACCCAAGCAGTATAATGCACCCAAATAATTCATAGCAATAAAGTCATTAGTAAATAATTAAGAATTCATTACCATTTACTGAGGGGAAAACATAGATTGGTTTAACCAACAATATATCATGTCATCGGTTTAAACAGTAATAAATCAATGTATGCACCTTCAAAATTTACATTTGAAATAGTATAAATACGTCGTCTCAATGTGGACTAACCACAGTTTGAAAATGGCCTTGTAAGCCGAAACAGCTGTCACAATAATAAAAAACCAAAACACTTGCAGAACTTAATAATATTATCAAATTTAATCTAAATTAAATTTATAAAAAAAAACCTCGAAATATGTTCAGCAAAACTCCTTTACTCGTATTCAGAGATTATTACATAACTAACCTGCAACCATTACAATGAAATGAAATATGTTCAACAAAACTCCTTTACTCGTATTCAAAGATTATTATATAACTAACCTGCAACCATTACAATGAAATGAAGTATGTTCAACAAAACTCCTTTACTCGTATTCAGAGATTATTACATAACTAACCTGCAACCATTACAATGAAATGAAATATGTTCAACAAAACTCCTTTACTCGTATTCAAAGATTATTACATAACTAACCTGCAACCATTAAAATGAAATGAAATATGTTCAACAAAACTCCTTTACTCGTATTCAGAGATTATTACATAACTAACCTGCAACCATTACAATGAAATGAAATATGTTCAACAAAACTCCTTTACTCGTATTCAGAGATTATTATATAACTAACCTGCAACATTACAATGAAATGAAATAAGTTCAACAAAACTCCTTTACTCGAATTCAGAGATTATTACATAACTAACCTGCAACCATTACAATGAAATTAAATATTTTCAACAAAACTCCTTTGGGTTAAACTTGATTTTTTTCAATGTTGGTTCGAATTTTTCCAATAACTGTATATTTTCAAATATATATATATATATATATATATATATATATATATATATATATATATATATATATATATATATATATATATATATATATATATATAATTAAAGCTATTTAAGACACACCGCACAATTAAGCCTATATACCTACTTAAAATTGTATATTATTCAGGCTTTGTTTAGTAACGTACAATTAGTTAATTAATACGTAATAGTAATGTAGAATTGAGCAAATGGTAAAAACACCCTTCCTTTTGATCTAAATAATGAACTAAAAAAAAATCAGGTTCGACAGATGTATACTGACTAAGTTTAAGTTAATTAATAAATATTATTGCCAAAAAATATTATTTCTAATATTCTACACCACGTGACTGAAAAAAACCAATAGAAATCGCGGGACATGACAATGCCCGCTAGTTTATTTTTTTAGTTTTTGACCTATAGCTTATGCTTAAAGCTTAATACTAAGCACTGAATATATAAATTGTTTTGCCGATGACAGTTTTGGTGGACACTGTAGGTTATGTATATCGGATAGTGTGTTGTGTATGTGTGTGTGACGGTAGTATGGCAGTGTGCAGGATGCAATACGACGGTAGAGTCGCTCGCTACTAGCAGTTGCGGCATTCTGAGCCAAGGTCTTTCCTCGTGAAGAGAGAGGCTCGGCTTCCTGCGGCGGGAGTTGCTCAACACTCCACTTCGCCAGCACCAACCACCAACCAGCAACCAGCACATAATACAGGGAGGAGTAACCTTTCAACCGACTAAATATTAAGTAATAACTAACTGGGATAACGATATTTGAAGCTCTATAAAATTTTATGTAACGTTATTATTAATTATCATCAGTCACCAGAATTCAGTTTTGTGAATTATCCACGATTCAATTGCGGCAGAGGTCTGGTTGCAGCAGTAGATACGAATCAATGTTTAAATCAAGGGTTTCCAACCTTTTTGTGGGTTGGAGCTACATTTTCTTCTTCTTCTAACAAGAATCTTATTGGAAGATGTGTTGTTTTTTTAATATTAAAAACTTTGACCCGTTAACAGATAAGTACAGATCTAGCAAAACCAATTTAACAGGATGTATTTTGGTTGTAAATTTACAATATGGACATAATAATCATTTGCAAAATTCACAAAAGGTATTTTTGGAATACCAACTATTATAAGATCATTATAAGAAATAATATAAATCATTATAAGAATCCATCATTCATTCATCAATAAACGAGGTAGAATCACACATACTAATATGTTAGATCGTTCCGCGTTATCCGACGAATAATAACGCATCGGGCATGTTTAATAATATACTAGTTATACCTCCAAGCGTAGCTGTGACTCAGTCTATCTGAGCAGATAGAAAAACAATAGCGCGTGTTGCTTTTACGTCCGAAAAATGGCCCTGTTTAAAAAAGCACGTTTGTCCAACAGATGAAATCTGTCACAGGTAAAATCAATATAATATAGGTATTTAAAAAAACTTACGCATATTCGAATGTTGTGTCTAAATTTCAAAGCAATCGGTGAAGACGTTTTGACTTGAACTTGAGATTTTGAACAAAGGAACATTAACATATTTATACAGAAAGATTAGAAGTTAACAGCTGCCACTTCATCAGATTTATGCCTGGTGCCCACTTCCACAGATACTCTGCGTTTGTGATCCATCCAATAGCAGCCTGAGAATTAATAGGTAGCTACCCTCTGATGCATTAATTGGTACAACCGCTTTTACGTTAGGTAAATAGATTCCAAACGTAATAATCATTAATTTTCCGCAACCGGATGATGATAATGCAAACCAACAGAAACATTATTCGGATACGACACAAATTTAGGTAATTGCTATCTCTACGACCAGGATATTTTTTTCTTATCCACGGCTGGAAATTAAATTTCACAATAGTACCTAAATATCTATAATAATTATATATAATATGGTTGGGAACCGTTGCTCTAATTGAAGCTAAAATCCAAGAATCGGTTAGGTTCGCATTCACATGCATAAGGAAAATCTCCCTACATTTATTTTGATGTGCGGTTTTAAATTGGTATAGTTATTTGTGTTAATAAATTATGTTCAGTTTTCAGATACATTATTGAATAATAGTAGATAAGGCGTTTGATTATTCAATTCATAAACACTTCCGATGTTATTTTTCGGTGTTATATGAAAAAAATCAAGGTTACCAAAATATGACTTTCAATTAATAACACCTACCTGTTTTTCTGGTAAGAGAAAGTGTTTTCGCTCATTGGTGTTTGTCATTTACAACATAGACGTAGGTAGGTACTATAGTTCTTTAGGTTAATTCAAATGTTTAGTGCCGTATCGCGTATTCGCAACATCAAACATAATGATTTCAGTTATCTATGATGTTCGTTATGCTTGCTTGAAATTTTTCACGTTCCTTGAACTCATATTTGCTGTGCGTTTAAATGCCATTTATAAAATTGGAAGTGCTTGTGTGAAGAATAATTCATACAAGCGATAAAGTAGGTACCTACCTAAAAATAATTATTTCTAAAAAAAGCAAAATGTTGCAATATTGTTTTGAGTGACATTGTTAATCTGAAAGTCTATTCTAATTCCGGTGATGAAGTCCCAATACACTTCATAATTACGTTAACAATGAAACAACTAATAAAAGCAGCAACTCTCGCCATAACTATTCTTAGTAAGAAAGATATGAATTTGTATTCAATGCACTGTGAAAACAGCCAAGTATTGACAGGCCTCCACTACTAAATGAAACAACTAATAAAAGCAGCAACTCTCGCCATAACTATTCTTAGTAAGAAAGATATGAATTTGTATTCAATGCACTGTGAAAACAGCCAAGTATTGACAGGCCTCCACTACTAAATGAAACAACTAATAAAAGCAGCAACTCTCGCCATAACTATTCTTAGTAAGAAAGATATGAATTTGTATTCAATGCACTGTGAAAACAGCCAAGTATTGACAGGCCTCCACTACTAAATGAAACAACTAATAAAAGCAGCAACTCTCGCCATAACTATTCTTAGTAAGAAAGATATGAATTTGTATTCAATGCACTGTGAAAACAGCCAAGTATTGACAGGCCTCCACTACTAAATGAAACAACTAATAAAAGCAGCAACTCTCGCCATAACTATTCTTAGTAAGAAAGATATGAATTTGTATTCAATGCACTGTGAAAACAGCCAAGTATTGACAGGCCTCCACTACTAAATGAAACAACTAATAAAAGCAGCAACTCTCGCCATAACTATTCTTAGTAAGAAAGATATGAATTTGTATTCAATGCACTGTGAAAACAGCCAAGTATTGACAGGCCTCCACTACTAAATGAAACAACTAATAAAAGCAGCAACTCTCGCCATAACTATTCTTAGTAAGAAAGATATGAATTTGTATTCAATGCACTGTGAAAACAGCCAAGTATTGACAGGCCTCCACTACTAAATCATGCCACACATATAACGAAGCAGTTGATTCATTTTAGATTTTAATTCTCACTAGGATAAATTATATAATTCAAAGAATTTATTGCATAAGATCTTGCACATTTTTATGGATTCATAGAAAATAAATTGTATTAAGTGTTTTCGTGATATAGCAAACCGCTTTTAATTACCTCTGCAGTCATGAATTGCCTCACAGCAAACTAAAAGAAATAGACGCAACCTTCGACTTGTGTCGGAGATAAAGTCGTAATGATAGTCACGGATGGTAATTGTGTTGTGAGGAATGTACCCACTATACTCTATACGCAACATACTACACACACTCATTAAATCTGAAAATCACGTCAACTACCATTCATTACAAACACAAAGTTATGTTTGTCGCTCGTTTGGGTATGTGAGGGTACACACTATACGCAACACACTCCACAGTGCATATTACACACTCATTAACTCTGAAAATCACGTCAACTACCATTCATTACAAACACAAAGTTATGTTTGTCGCTCGTTTGGGTATGTGAGGGTACGCACTATACGCAACACACTCCACAGTGCATATTACACACACTCATTAACTCTGAAAATCACGTCAACTACCAATCATTACAAACACAAAGTTATGTTTGGGTTATGCAATAACTAATGTTTTTCGCCTCTACTCAACGAACATCTTTCGTTGAAACACCATAAACTTACAATATTTGTATTCTTATTTACTGATTGTTTATTTCAAGAAAAATAAACAATACGAATAATAGGTATGGTTTATTCGTATGCAAGAATAAAAGAAAAGTAATGAGTTCGCCATTTAATGTTTATTTTCAGTTAACATAATAACTAATTAGTCAGAGAAAATATCAATTTAATTGTTCATTTTTCATTTTCGTAATATAATCCATGTGGTAGTAAATGTGACTTTTATCAAACAGCTGGATACCAGGTCGAATTCGGGGCCAGATTTTTTTTATTTTTTATTTATTTTTTATTTTATTATTATTTTTTATGTTACACCTCACAAGAGTGTCCCTGCCTGTGATTACAGACAGGGGAACTATGTCACCACCCGGTTGGGCGGCGTTGTGAGGCGGAATAAGGTAGGGGGCTGTAGGAAGGGATTTGTTAATGCGGGCCTTGAAGAGGCTCGGATTATAGGAGGGAGGAAAAACAGATGCCGGTAGCTCGTTCCACATACGAGCCGACTTACACAAAAACGAGTCGTAAAAACGGCCCGTTCTGATGAAGCCAACGTCAACCGTGAACGGGTGTTCAGTTCGTGTCCGTCGAGTTTTGCGCACGTGCACCGGTGCATCAGGAATCAATGCTGCTAGCTCCTTGGAGCAGGCTCCATTGAAATACCTGTAGAACAGACACAGCATGCCTACATTGCGTCTATGCATTAGAGAAAGCAATCGGTCTGTTAACAACGGATTGTCAATCAGACGGATCGCTCTCCTTTGCACAGATTCAAGCAGGTTTATTAAGTATTTTGGGGCACCAGCCCAAAGGTGGCTCCCAAATTCAATAGTTGGGCGGACTTGAGACTTGTACAGGGTCAGCAGCTGGTCACTGTTGAAGAATCTCCTAGCCCTGTACAAGACGCCCAACTTTTTGGAGGCCTGATTTACTCGGGCTTCTATGGATCCCCGATACTTGAGCTGGTCTGATATAGTAACTCCAAGCATTTCAATGGAGTCTTTATTGGGGAGAGTGCTCCCATCAAATTGCACCAGACAGTCATTGATCCCCCTCTTTGCCGAAATCAGACACGCTTTGGATTTGAGACGTTGAAACTGACCAAGTTGGCCTTACCCCAGGCACGAACCATCTCGAGGTGGTGGTCAATTTTTTTCTTCAAAACTTCCCGAGCTGTTCGGACATCATAGGTGGAAGGGGGCCTGTCAAAAAGATGACCCTCGTGAACCCTCAGATATGATTCCCTCAATATTACTTAAAAACTGTATTCATGTTCTAGCTCTTCCTATTACTATAATTTTCAATTTATCCTTATCTACAGGTTGTTTTCCTGAAATTTGGAAAAGTAGCTTTATATCACCTATTTTTAAAAAAGGAGATAAATGTCAAATTGAAAATTATAGACCCATATGTATTATGTCATCACTACCTAAACTTTTAGAAAAGATTATATTAAGTAAAATCATGCATCAAATTAAACCAATTATATAAACATTTCAACATGGTTTTATGCCAGACAGATCTACGTCATCTAACTTATTGCTTTACGAAAATTTTATTTCCAATGCACTGTCCAAGGGTCTTTAAGTTGATACAATTTATACTGACTTTAGCAAAGCCTTTGATAATGTTTCTCATCGCATTTTATTGGAAAAATTAGAACACTTGGGAATAAGCGGCAACTTTCTCGAATGGCTTAGAAGTTACTCATCATACAGAAAATTATTTGTAAAAATTACCTCCACAACTTCTTACACTTTTTTTGCCTTAAGTGGGGTCCCCCAAGGTTCCCACCTCGGACCAATTCTTTTCCTTACTATTTATTAATGACATTTCACTAATTTTCGATAATATTCACTTTCTTCGATCTAAAGATGTTTAAATCGATCGGTAATTCTTCTGATTGTTTAACTCTACAAATGAACTTAAATAAACTTTATGAATGGTGCATCGTAAACAAATTACATCTTAATATCAATAAATGCCAAACGATCAGTTTCCATAGATCTAAAACCCCTTTATTATTCGACTACTCAATTAACAATGCCAATCTAAAAAGAGTCTTTGAATTCAATGACCTTGGAGTTATCTTTGACTCCAAATTACGCTTCTTGAATCACATTAATAGCATTACCAGTAAGGGATTACAAATGCTTGGATTTATTCTCAGAATCGCTAAAGACTATAACAACATAAAAACTATAAAATTACTATACACGTCTCTGGTTAGAAGTCAGGTTGAATACAATTCAACCATTTGGTGTCCTCATTTCAACTCTCATTGTTTACAAATTGAAAAAATTCAAAATAATTTTTTACGTTTTATTAATTACAAAATTGGTATTCCTATTATTGAAATCAATTATGTCAATTTACGCAGTAAACTTAACTTATCGAAATTATCTGAAAGGCGAAAAATATTTGATCTCCTATTATTATATAAAATTGTTCATTCAAGGTTAGACTGCCCTGACACTATAAATTTGCTATCTTTACACATACCTCCAAAATATACTAGACGGAATATTTTATTCTACAACAATAACTTCGCTACGAATTCTGTGTTAGAAAGAATACATAGGTTGGGCAATGAACTAAGTGATGTCGCTGACATATTTAATTTAAACTTCAATGCATTTAAAGCCAAATTAGTCCACCACTTTTTAAATGTAAATAATGTATGAGAAATCATTGTATTTTATTTTGATTTTCTATTGTTTGTTTTATACTGTTGTTAAAAATGAAATTTGTAATTGTTATCTACTTAAAGCCCAATAGGGCGTCAATAAATAAATAATCGACACATGCGTGCTAGAGAGGGTTGAAAAAAGATGTGATATTTATTATACAATCGGCACATACGATCTAGAGAGGCTTGAAAAAAGATGTGATATTAATTATACAATCGACACATACGAGCTAGAGAGGGTTGAAACAAGATGTGATAATTATTACAATCGACACATGCGAGCTAGAGAGGGTTGAAACAAGGTGTGATATTTATTAAATAATCATTTATATATGTTCTTCAATGCTTCTAATCTAAATGATTCATTATCGTCTTTGTGGTCTGGTTGATTTATTTTAGAAATTAGTTCCGATTCATTTAGATTGTTTAAATACATTGCATAAGCAGACAACTCTGTTATTTTATGCCGGTTAAACTTTCAACATTGAAGTAAATGAGCAGAAAAAAACTTGACTTTAGTCAATAGAAAATTTTGTTGGTATGATTTTCCATTTCTACATTTTTATGAAGGAATGTAATATTGTTGTCACAGGTATTTTTTCAAGTATATTACATTCATGAACCAGTAACCAGATTGCATATTGCGAAGGTATGGGCGCAATTAGAGTTTATGCAAAACACATACTTGGATTGTGCATATTGGTGCTGCGTGTACACGTATACATGTTGACAGTACTTGGAGGGCATCACGACAAACAGCATTTTGTTTTGTTTTAGCAGCAGAACAAAAAAAACAATAGAAGTACCTCGTGGACGTGTTTCGCGATCCAAATATAAACCTAATTTGGGCCTATATATTTCCATAAAAAGATGTGTTTCACTGTGATTACGAAATTCATATGGGATGATATACAATTTCAAGCAAGTGTAAGAGAGACAGACCGCCTGCTATATGGTCTAGTACAAAAATGTACTAAGTCGATGGTTGTGTTGAAGGCACTTTCTTTATTCTATGGTTTCAGCGAAAATAGGACAATTTATCGAATTTAAATATTCGAACAGTTATGCAGTTGTTACCACTTTGTATCATGGAATTTTGTAAAATAAATGTTTAGAAACTGTTCATAAATATCTACCTATATTCTACCGTTTTACGTGAATAGAAGTGGCGGACGGGCGGCGACGATTTGATTTGTACCTACCTATACAAATTCGCTATCTACATTAGATTACGAAAAACTCTGAGTAAGCCCGAACAACGCCGGACACTGGTTATATTAAACAACGGTTTTAGTCTTTATTTTTTACACGTAACCCGATTCACGCTAGGATACAAATTGTATGTGACTTCTGTGTGATACCTGAATGCAGTATGCAAGTTGCTACCAGATCAGTCCTTCCCATTCACAGTACCTTCAGCTTCACAATATACCCCGATTGAGGATGCTACAGTCTCACTGGCCAGATGATTGGGAGCAGTTGGAACTCTTGCGCGGTTTCAAATTAAAATTTTAAAAAATCTTAGGTCAATTCATCACGTATCACACATATACGGCGTATTTGTTTTAGGAATATCACATTCAGTAGTGTGAACGGAGCGATCTGAATCTCACTTGCATACTGCTTCATTGGGTAGATGGCTTGTGCCGAGACAACAGATTGGTTGATTTGCTGATGTTCTGTTCAGTTGCAGAGCAATGCCTATTGGCGTGGGCAGTGGGCACGTGGGGCACGTGGGGCACGTGGGGCACGTGGCTCTTGGAGCGTTTTCCCGCCGTGCCAGTGTTGTTGTACGGCGTGGGTCTCCCCGCGGCGACGAGTGCCGTAGGTCAGTTTCGCGAACGCTGAGTATTTCGGTAGATAAGGCGCATTGCGCGGGTCAGTATTGGCAACAGAGACGTCGTGTAGCTAGGTAGATATAGTAGAGTAGTGTACAGTGTGTCTGTGTAGCGCCAACTGCTAGGTACTTGCACGCACAGGAGGAGCGCGGAACACATTCGCGTTGATAAGGGGCCAGATGCCTTATTCCTCAATCGTACATCTCCCTGCAGCTCCAGTGGATGCGGCAGGCAGACGGCAGACGATAGACTCGCGCATTGACAGGTGTTTTATCTCTATAGCTAGTACACATAGTTGGTGCATACATATACTGTACATATTGTGTACATACATTGGCAGCGTATTATTGCATGCGTATTTGATATAGATGAACTTTCAATACATTTGTACAATAAAATACTTTACTCACACATAAAATAGTGTTTGTTCCCTCAGTCGTCAGAAACATACCCGTGTTTTGTGGGATTATGCAAAAACTATATTTATTCATAGGTAGTTTAATCATATATTGATAAGTAAATTAAATATTTTTGTTAAACGTAGAGTGCTATTTTTCGATTTTTACAAATTTCGAAAGTCCGTCTCTGACTCTTCAAGATTTAAAAAAATATTATATAAAAAAAATGCCAGAATTTTTAATTCGCTGTAAATACATTCTAATGAATATAATAAGTATAATTTTATCATAAGGGTTTACATAAAACATTATAATTTTAATTTTATTAAATAAATTGTGTATATCCTTAATTTTCTTCCGCTGTGCAACACCATTTTTTACACTACAAATCTTGAATGTAAGACACTAGTTTTTATTTTTTTGCTGTGGCAAAACTAGCCGGCCGAAAATTTCATTAGGAGACTTTGGAAAGACAGGATAGTAAAGATTTAATACAATCGACAGAGTTGGACGGTACATTATTGTTGGTTGAAAGAATAGAAATTAACAGGGTAGTTAAAGTCTGAGTAAAAGCAGAATTTTCATTCGACACTTAAGGGAAAATAGGGGAAGAGGAGGAACTATTTGATGCACTCCCATTGAGTGTCTGAGATTTATAATTCCCATTCGAGATAGACAAAATATTATTATGTTGATTTTTATCAATAGAAGCAACCAATTTTGGTTTTGATATTAGTGGTTTAAAAATTGTTTCCCTGTGAGAAGATAATGGAGAAGGTATATTGAAAGGAATTGAGGTAGATGTTACCTCTGCAAATGATTTTTTTGCTGGTGGGAATAATTTTGATGTCTGAATTAGTAAATGTTGTCTGAAGCCATTTATTGTTTCATATTTTTTTGTCTGGTCAATTCTGGACAGGCCACACTAACCGCAGTGTCAGGTCATCTCCGTAATGAAAAGTACGTAGAGGGGAACGAGATATGGGTTTCGAATGTTCAAAACGGCAACAGCAAAAACGTTGTAATTAATAAGTACCCAAAACGGCAAAGTTTGGTCTTCAAAAGTAATAATAACGATTGTGAAGGTTTCCCTGTAGTGGTTCGGTAAAGTTGTATCTTATGTAATTTAATCGACTTGTTTTCAATACCTCAGGGGTCACTTGAGAATCATTAAGAACATCTACAGATTTCAGACGTTGAGAGATCGGTTGGAATACCTCTGCCTCGGCCCATTCTTGTAAGGTTGTATAGTGCATGTATTTTTTTGACAAATTCATTTCCAAAGTTTGCGGATTTAATTTCTATGGATAATTCATAACGGACCTCCGGCTTAATAGATCCATTAACTTATGCCAAGCTTACTGTTTTTAGAACTAAAAATGAATTTCCCGAAATCCAGAGGATGAATGATTTCCCTTGTTCAGTTCGTTGGACATTAACAATAAATGGAGCCGAGGGGGACAGATAATATGTTAGTTCAGTACATTTAGTTTCTGGTATAATGTGTCCTTACGACTTCCCTGAGAGTCTGAGGTTTCATTGGATTGAGAAAGAGATTTAATTTTGGGTGGTACATCGAGACAGAGCGATGGTCTTCGTTTTCTGGAAGGAAGTGTTGTAGAAACACTACTAGCATCAGATTCATAGCCATCTGCAATATTAAATGTGGACTCGGGGTCAGGAGGACGGTTTTCGTCCTCGTCGGTTTTATAAAAAACATTTATCTTTTTGATATTTCGTAAAGTTTGGAATTTCTAAATTTCGAGAAATTTTAATTTTTTTAAAATAACAGGGACATAATTCCGGCTACAACAATGAAAAATGTTGAAAAAGGCTTTGAGATACCAAATACCTCATAATATTAATAATACTTCTGACGTTTCCCATACATTCTTATTTATTTATTTATTTAAACGCCCATTGGGCTTTTACATACATTGTTATTAGTGTTATTACATTAACTATGTGACATTTAAAAGTTTACGTACATATATAAATAAAATAGTTATTATATCTGTAGTACATAAATGTTTTACAAATAATACAGAATACCATTATGGAGAACAGTTTTTTTTTTTTTTTTACTTAGAAAAATAAATGGATTGAAATTAATCAGCATTTATAGGGACTTAAAATCATATTCGAATTGTTATTTAAATTACAATATTAATTTGTAAAGTTAAAACATATTTATTAAAGTTAAAAAGTCATAAAAGAAAAGAGTGAAAAAACAGAAGCTAAAAAATGGGTTTTTTACTATGGAGTGGAGAAGTCATACATTTCAGCAAAGTGTTTATGTAGATTTCGTTTAAGCACTGCTACGGAATCTCTAAATATATAAACAACATTACCAAATTTATTACCAAAATTTTGTATTCGATTTAACGATATGTGCGCATGATAATTAGATTTGAAATTGTCACAGAAAAAGGTGGAATTTTGTCTCGTATTTTTGGAAGGTACAAATAATTTTATTGTGGCAAGAATTTCAGGGCTGTCGATTCTATAATTAATAATTTTATTTAGTAGAACAAGGTCGGAGATAATTATTATGGCAAACCTTATGGCAACCTGCTACACTAGCGCCCCCTAGTTGTGGGCTCTGGTTTTCTCTCATACATTTTAATGGATTTGATGGGAAATTATACTCTTTATTTTACGACGATAAATTATAATTAGATATTCCACATACGACCTCACTGATTTTGACCTTTTGCGAGTACATTAAAAATATTAAAGCGGCTTTTAACTCAGTCTTTAATGGTTTAGATAGGTATTTAAATACTTATGGTGAGACATTTTATAATTTTTAAAGATATCAATCAATTTCATAATATGAATGAATAAAAAAATGTAATTCATTAATATTATCTATCGATATATTTTATGTATTCGATAATTCGAAACACATACAAAATTCTGTTTTTCCTCCTTCATATAACCAGGGCCTCTTCAAACCAGCATGAATAAATTCTTTTCTCCATCCCTACCTTAACCTGCCTCACAAGGCTTCCCAACCGGGTGACATAGCTCCCTTGGCTTTACACTGTACAGACAGGAGCGCTCTTGTGAAGTGTTAGATACAAAATGTGTTTTGAACATCAACGTTGACGATGATTATAACATCAACTTGAATACAGAATGCTAACACAGCTCTGCTGTATTAAGAACATTTTATTTGCTAGGATTTAACAAAATCATTTCACCAAATATAACGTGTCAATGTTTTTTGGCATCCTGAAAAACGACTTGGGAATGTTTTCCTATTTTTTCGTAAACTGAATCACGGACCAAATTTTTTTAAACCTTTTTTAAAATGAAAATATAAATTAAAAAGAGCAAATAATACACAAATTCAATATACCACCATTGAAAGGAATGTCAAAATCAACATGCTACACTAGCTACACTGCTAACATGCTACACTAGCTACACTGCTAACATGCTACACTAGGTCTCTCCAGCAGCTAGAGTTGTTCAATTGCCACTATTTCACTGAGGTTGGACCTTTTTGTTAATATTATAGGGTATTTGGAAATAAGATTGTAATATGAAATTGGAGTATCTGCATAAAAATACTTTCATTAGATGGATACACCATTTTTTTGATGGCATATGATGTAGTACATTTTTTCTCATTTATTTTCCTCTGAGGACCAAAATAAATTGAGTCCACCTTAGAACATAATGTGTAGTACCTACGTAAATAATCTAAAATGTCAGTCCATTTAGCACCACAGAGCCTGAGAAAATGGCAACTTGTAGGGGTCGGGAAGAAACTTTGTTTGATCTTTCCTTGGAACCGCTTTCTTGTTATAAAACCGCTATCATTAAAATAAGGAAAAAAATATACAATGAACGTAAACTTTTTTTATTTATTGAAGACAATATTATTAAACGAAAATTTGAAATAGAACAATCAAAAAAAGATATGATCACATCTAGTACTTAAACCCAAGGCACTCGCCTTAATTACAATTTGTGGATTTAATCATTAAATTATTCCCAAAAAAAGTTACCTTTTTGTTTTAATTAAAATATGTGATTAGTTAAATAAAGTAGGTTTTATAGCTAATTTAAAAACAAAATGTTATAAAATATATAAGATATCATTCGCCGTTTGTGCATAAAGTTGACTATCATAAAAATTCTTACACCACAATCGCGACGCCCTAGAATGTACTTAAATCCTTCCAGATCACATTAAGTCGTCAAATTCCTTGTTTACATTCTTAAAGAATGTTAAATTATTTGTTCTATCACAGGATTTCCAACATATTTTTTCAGTTTTGAGCTTTTAAATTGTGGCATAATATATTGTACATGTATATTTTTTTCATCCTTTTCCTTTTGTAATGTAATTTTTTTACTCTTCCTTTCTTCTCTTTTAAAAAAATAATAGCTTACTATATTTTTTTTTTGCAATTAAAAATCAATGTACCTATATCATGGTTACCTTATACGTTTACTACATTATACTGTAATGACTTGGCTGGAATTAGATTAATAGGTACCATGTAGTACCCAATTCGTAGAAACTTTAATGTAACAATATTGTTCTCTTAATATCTTTGATCCATCTCTAATTAATATTTGTGCTATTTTTTACTTTATTTTTTTGTAAAATTATTAACCTCAACACAGGCTTGTTCTAGTTAGGTTAAAGAAATTAAACTTAAACAAAAGATACAATGTAAAGAAACAATAAATAAATTAACTAACATATTAGATATTGAGATTAACTAATTTTCTGCCTATAATTAATTATATCGATTACCCACGCCACACACGCACACTATCAAAGGGCGCATTGTCTGTATACAATAGAGTGACTAAACATTCTGATTTTTTTATAGTTTGTACATACAATACATTATTTAAATAAAAATTATTTAGAAAACTGTTTAACACAATGTAATTGGCGGGAAACATTGAAAAGGGTCGAATCCGCGGGAATAAAATGGCACTGCCTAAGTAAGAAAACTAAAGATTACGTTGATTATAGGTGATATTTAGAATATTAACAATTTACAAATATATTTGTTTAAATTAAACCTTTGATAAACAGATAAATTGGTAAAAACCAAAATATAGTCAATACTATACTTGATAAGATGAAATTTTTGTATTCAACTAACTAGTAGAATTAATATTCGATGAAAAAACTACGTACACGGCTATCTTGCAACTAGGTACATGGCTTCGTACTGGGAGTACGTGGGCGCCCTTCAACTCAAAACTGCTACATACAGCCAGTAAAACCACTAGAACTAAAATTACACGAGTGTCAAAGAAATAATATTAAATGTCACTGCCCAGTTATAGAATTAGTAATTGATGAACATCTTAGATGGGACCTAAACCACCAGGTAGAGTAGGTATTATACAGAGTAGCAGTGGAGGCTTGCCTACGGAGGTCTTTTGGTCAATTACTTCCCATAACATGCTGCAATAGTATTAATAGAAAGAAAGGGATTTAACAAACTAACCGATAATTAATTAATTCCAGTGCCATCTGGCTTCCAAATAAGAAGCTACGCGTCACTTCAAGTTTTGTCCTCAAGCTATCTCCTTTCTTTCCCTTTGCCATACGGGCAAAGTAGGAAAACACTATCATGTCTGACGTATGCTGAGTATCATAGAAAATATATTTTAAAGGGATTTTGGGGCATAACTGCGATGAGATAACCTAGGATATTAAGGTATTAAAGGGAGATGTTAAAAAAATGTCAGTCGTAAGTTTTTTGTGTTTTAAATGATAGACATCTTGAACTTGTATATTAGTTTGCGAAATTGTTTATCCATTGTTGAAGTAATTTGCATGGAATAATTTAAAAAGTCTAATTCTGTGGATAGCATATGGATAAAAATCGAAAAAAATCATTGAATCTGATAAACGTATTCAAATAAAACGTTTAGGTACTTTTTCATTATTTAATTTTAATTTTACTGATAAACAATGGACTGAGTTTAGAGTTACAAATTAATTTTTTTAATAGGAAAAGATCTTTGAAATAAAAATAAAATATTAATTAGTTAATGTGAAAATATATAACCTTAAATTAAACAATATTGTACTACCAGCTTCAAAATAAGTGGGTAGCGGCAGATTAATTACATAGATTTGCGTTATTATAATATTCATTACGCATTAGCAATACGTATTAACATCTCAAATTCATTTATTTCGATTGACCTTCTCTTCTGGACCCCTGGAGCCGCCTCTGCAGAGTAGGTATTATATAGAGTAGGTATTATATAGAGTAGGTATTACACAGAGTAGGTATTAAATAGTGTAGGTATTATATAGAGTAGATATTATAATGAATAGGTATTATATAGAGTAGGTATTGCTAGAGAATGCCTCGGTTACGGCTACCTACTTTACTCAGCAAATTTATTAAAATTATCGGAACGGAGAATTATGATTGAATACCCCTGAGTTGCTAAATTAAATTTCGTTCCATGTTCCCTGCAGAACAGATACAAGACAGTAGGTACCTATCATATTATTGACGCAATTCTTCTTCAACGTTTTTGTTTTCAAATATTATATCTTTTATGTAAATTACACGACACCGTAACTATAAAGTAACATGGAAAGTATTTCAAATTATTATAAGCAATAATTATTTGCCTGAAATACACATGCAAACATACAAATTGAATAAATCCGCTGGCAATTAAACCCGGAGCCTTCTGATTTCCGGTCAGCTGCTATAAACCACTAAGCTACGTCGCATTATTTTTATTAATAATTAAATATTTACTAGTATATCATCCAACAATCCTTGCTTACTACAATTATTTTCACCTATAAACGACGAACTTTATTTTTGTAGAAAAGGCTTTGTTAGTGCTGAATTTTCTACTAGATGGCGTCGAGACATTATATCTACATAAGTTGGTGAAGTATTTGTATGGGAATTTCGACTTGTATTATATTTTACGGGCAATCAATGAATAAATAAGACAACGGTTTTACGGAAAACATGGTGAATAAAAAGGATATTAAAAAGTCATTCTCATTCTCAGTGGCATTCTCGAATTGAACATGGAATTATATTATGGATATCTACTACATCTAAGTACAAAGACAACCTGTGATACATAGTACGTACTAAGTACATAGACAACCTGGGATACATGGTACGTACTAAGTACATAGACAACCTGGGATACATGGTACGTACTAAGTACATAGACAACCTGGGATACATGGTACGTACTAAGTACATACACAACCTGGGATACATGGCAGGTACTAAGTACATAGACAACCTGGGATACATGGTACTCACAAACAGTGGCGAAACTATATCATCGGGGGCCCGTGGCAAATTCATAGGATGGGGCCCCCCTAGTAAAAATCACAGTCGCGTTTTAATTGATTTTCATAAATAACTTAAGAAGTTACCCAACCGTATTTTTAATATTGTGTGCATTTTTATTTTCAAAAGCGTAGGTATTACATATGTAGGTATGATGAAAAAAAATAAGTCTTTACAAGATATTTTTTAATAAAATTATTTTCTCTGAGCTTTCTGTTCCGCAAAAGTATCAATAACGTCATTAAAGTTAAAAGATCGGGCCATTGAATTTTAAATAGACAGAATAGCCAAGTTAATGATAATTCTTTAAAAAGTTATATAAAGTCATGGAAAGTGATGAAACAAAAACTTTACTAACTGGGTTAAGTAGGTTAGGTTAGGTATGGTTAATTTTTTTTTTCATCGTTTTTAATGACTTTATATCACTTTTTAAATGTGTGTTGAATAGTCACTGTGTTGAGTAATGGAACATATGGAACCCCAAGTTGCGTAGCCTGTCTTGTCCTATTGAGTTTCTTAAATATGTTTTTATTAATTTTAGTTTCGAAAATGACCTTTCGGCAGTAGCTATAGTCACAGGAATTGTAATATGCAGTACATACTTCAGGAGAGCTGCACGAAATAAAATGATTATTTATTATTAAATAAATCAGCAAGTTCTCTAATACAAGAAGCCTGTTCTATTTCGTCTTTGAAGGTGGACCGAAAACTGAGAATTTCCATGGAAAATGATTCAGATATGTCTTTTTTTATATAAATCAACAAATTCTAGAGGTTTTTTTAAGAGAGTGTCATTTAAATTTTTCTAAGTGGCAGGTTGCAAAACACTGAAATTGGAAATGATTTCATTCATTGGAAGGAAACGCGATTTCAGTTGATTAGTAATAATGTCCAATACTCTATAAAATATGTTCACTTTAAACAACCTTTCCGGATCTTGGTGAAGCTCATCTTCGCAAAGTTCCTCTGACGGGTTTTAGAAAATTCAGGGTTGATGCACCACTTTACTGCTACACTACTAGCTTCCTCTTTTAAATTTTCAAATTCATGTCGATACCTTTCCAATTCTTCCAGAAAATTTTTCAAACGTTTTAAACATTTTTTTGGACTGAAGTGCTTTAGAGGCTGCATCGATAGTTTGTAGAATTTTGCAATGGAAAACCAATAACATAATAAAACTGTATTTCTCGATCTTCTTCTTAATTGATAGAGCTTAATTTATTTCATCCAATTTGCAATTTAGCAGAATTGTTTTCGTTAACGCTTTTTGGACTTCAACAAACCGAACTTTTAAAGCAAAAATAGCATCATAACGTCCTGACCATCTAGTAGGGTTCAATGTTTTTAATTTTATCTAAGCTGAAGACTCCCCTTCTTTATCAGATATAAAACTCAAGTTATATAAGAATATCTTATCAATAAGATATTCCATCTTTTGATACTATGCCCAAAAAACTTGCCGCGACAAAAAATTCAGCAACCAATGGATGCGTTCTAAAATTGAACATCCTTTTCACAAATTTAAATAAATCATTAAATTTTAATAATTTATTTAATTTTGTAACTATATGGTCATTAGTTGTGTTTAACTTTAGTTGATTTTATGTACTTTTATAAAATTTATAATTTTTATAAATTTTGTTAAAAATGTTAGGTTATTTCTGACTTCTGAGCTCGCGGCGGCCGGGGCCCCGGCCCCCGCGGGGCCAGTGGCATTTTGCCAGCCCTGGCACCCTATAGTTTCGCCACTGCATACAAAGTACATAGGCATACATGGTTCGTACTAAGTACATAGACAACCTGAGATACATGGTACGTACTAAGTACATAGACAACCTGGGATACATGGTACGTACCAAGTACATTCAAAAGGAAATCGGAAAGACCACACTTAGTTCATATGAAATGCTTTATTCCGAGTTATAAAACCACATTCGGACAAAGAAATTACATTTATTATACAACAAACGTCCTAAACATCCTTCTCCCAGATATTAGATGAATAGAAAAGTTATAATTCAAGAATTAAAATCTGTTTGATCAATGAAAAAACTCAATAATAAACGAACACCTACTTAAATGGAATAGAATAAAATAAATAACTTTGTGTTCACCACTATTTAATCAAACACGATCGACATGTTTCTAAACCGGTTTCTTCGCCGGGTTATTAATGACGCCACCATCTTTTATAAATATCCGTTGATTTTTTCTTGTATATTTTTGATTTAGTTATAAATGAACATTTCTTATATCTATTATAAAATGATTGAGTGAATGTTGTTACATTTAGTAATAATAATAACTAGCTGACGTGTACCCGGCGTTTCGCGACTTTTCTCTACTTTCTATACTAGATATAAGAAATGTTCATTTATAACATTTCTTATATCTAGTATAAAATGATTGAGTGAATGTTGTTACATTTAGTAATAACTAGCTGACGTGTACCCGGCGTTGCGCGACTTTTCTCTACTTTCTATACTAGATATAAGAAATGTTCATTTATAACATTTCTTATATCTAGTATAAAATGATTGAGTGAATGTTGTTACATTTAGTAATAACTAGCTGACGTGTACCCGGCGTTGCGCGACTTTTCTCTACTTTCTATACTAGATATAAGAAATGTTCATTTATAACATTTCTTATATCTAGTATAAAATGATTGAGTGAATGTTGTTACATTTAGTAATAACTAGCTGACGTGTACCCGGCGTTGCGCGACTTTTCTCTACTTTCTATACTAGATATAAGAAATGTTCATTTATAACATTTCTTATATCTAGTATAAAATGATTGAGTGAATGTTGTTACATTTAGTAATAACTAGCTGACGTGTACCCGGCGTTGCGCGACTTTTCTCTACTTTCTATACTAGATATAAGAAATGTTCATTTATAACATTTCTTATATCTAGTATAAAATGATTGAGTGAATGTTGTTACATTTAGTAATAACTAGCTGACGTGTACCCGGCGTTGCGCGACTTTTCTCTACTTTCTATACTAGATATAAGAAATGTTCATTTATAACATTTCTTATATCTAGTATAAAATGATTGAGTGAATGTTGTTACATTTAGTAATAACTAGCTGACGTGTACCCGGCGTTGCGCGACTTTTCTCTACTTTCTATACTAGATATAAGAAATGTTCATTTATAACATTTCTTATATCTAGTATAAAATGATTGAGTGAATGTTGTTACATTTAGTAATAACTAGCTGACGTGTACCCGGCGTTTCGCGACTTTTCTCTACTTTCTATACTAGATATAAGAAATGTTCATTTATAACATTTCTTATATCTAGTATAAAATGATTGAGTGAATGTTGTTACATTTAGGAATAACTAGCTGACGTGTACCCGGCGTTGCGCGACTTTTCTCTACTTTCTATACTAGATATAAGAAATGTTCATTTATAACATTTCTTATATCTAGTATAAAATGATTGAGTGAATGTTGTTACATTTAGTAATAACTAGCTGACGTGTACCCGGCGTTGCGCGACTTTTCTCTACTTTCTATACTAGATATAAGAAATGTTCATTTATAACATTTCTTATATCTAGTATAAAATGATTGAGTGAATGTTGTTACATTTAGTAATAACTAGCTGACGTGTACCCGGCGTTGCGCGACTTTTCTCTACTTTCTATACTAGATATAAGAAATGTTCATTTATAACATTTCTTATATCTAGTATAAAATGATTGAGTGAATGTTGTTACATTTAGTAATAACTAGCTGACGTGTACCCGGCGTTGCGCGACTTTTCTCTACTTTCTATACTAGATATAAGAAATGTTCATTTATAACATTTCTTATATCTAGTATAAAATGATTGAGTAAATGTTGTTACATTTAGTAATAACTAGCTGACGTGTACCCGGCGTTGCGCGACTTTTCTCTACTTTCTATACTAGATATAAGAAATGTTCATTTATAAAATTTCTTATATCTAGTATAAAATGATTGAGTGAATGTTGTTACATTTAGTAATAACTAGCTGACGTGTACCCGGCGTTGCGCGACTTTTCTCTACTTTCTATAAATATAATATTCATAGAAATATTATATGTATACATAAACCTAACTAACTAACTAACTAACCATCACGCCGTTTCCTCACAGGGGTAGGCAGAGAGGACGGAGAGGACATGGCTCGACTCGAGTATCTGATTCACTTGATCGTGCCATGTCTTCCCCGACTTCTGCTACCATTCGCATTTGCATCATATATGCCCAAACCATCTAAGCTTCCCTTTCTTGATCTTCCTCATTACGCTTACATTCGCCTTGCACTCTTTGCAGATCTCCACATTCCTCACACGATCATACATGGTTTTACCACACATACGCCTCAAGGATCTCATTTCAACACTATTCAATCTACTTTAATCCTTTCTTTGCCAGTCCCATGCCTCACTTCCATACATCAGGGTAGGTACCAGCACTCCATTGTGGACTGAATAAATTCCCTAAATTATAGTGATAATAGAAGAACTAAGCGCACAAACAGACATACGAGGAGAGGGACTTTATTTTAGTATAATAAAGATAAATATAATGATCAGTCGGTGGCTGAGTTGACATCGCGTTTGGGTCCCACCCAGGCGTAGTGGGTTCAATTCCTCGACTGGCTAAGTTCTCCATCACAACACATAAACATTTTCCGCTTACTGTGGTGGTAGTAGGAGATTTTCTCAATCAATCAATCAATCAAGATCAATCTCAGAATAAAACTGTAGATTTGTATAAAAATTAAACAAACGCCGATCGCCCGGTGTCCTCAACACGGCTGCTACACGGGTACTACACGGCTTCTACACGGCTGCCACTTGGCTGCCACAAACACTCTCCCTTATATCAAATAATAATATAGATACATAGATAGATATAACATAGATGGGCATTAAAAGTGACAATATTGTACTTACGAATATCTCACAAATAAAAATGGAAAAATGCATATTAGTTTAAATTTGTGATTTTTACCAGAGAGGTGTTTTCTAAAATTCAAAATCTACTAAGTAAGTCCATGGAATATTATTAAAATCACTTAACGGCAAGATTTTCTATTGATTGGTAACATTATAAAGATATGTTATTTCTATAAATAAAAGAGCAGTAGTTGTTTTGTCAAATTAATGATGACTTACTTCAAGCTAAATAGGTTCCTACACGTGCCAACACGAATTATTAGCATAATTATTTGATCAACGAATACTCCATCATCTATATTAGTGATTACTGTGTATACATTTTGACACGTTATTACATCCACAGATGTGCAAATAAAGAAAGAAATGCCGAACTCAGAATGGTTCGCAATAAATTCGTATGTATGTAAATACCTACTAATATTATATCAACATGGGAAACAGAATCGAAATAAAGAGGAACACTACGAATGTCTTCCATATGGATTTGAAAGATACCAAAGTACGTTTTGGTTCTATTTGAATTTCGATGTTAAAAAGCAGTTCTGTTTATGAAATGTAAGCAAAGAATGGTCGAAATTTTGGATCACGAAACACGCCCACATGGCATTAATGGGTTAGAACATATGAAGGTTGCCATACAAATGGGCAAGAAAATAGACAAAATGTGCGACCATCTCTCACCAATGATGACCTGGTGCAGAAGGTTGCGGAAGTTCCGCACGTGGTTCATCGAACCCGAGATCATATAGCTGCGAAAAACTTGATCAGCCGCCCCTCACCCACTGATGACTGATGACTGATGACTACATGTTCCTGCAAGAAGCCCCTTAGTGGTCACTACTGGCTACCACGACACAGGTGACGACGTTAAAACTTGATCAGCCGCCCCTCACCCACTGATGACTGATGACTGATGACTACATGTTCCTGCAAGAAGCCCCTTAGTGGTCACTACTGGCTACCACGACACAGGTGACGACGTTAAAACTTAATCAGCCGCCCCTCACCCACTGATGACTGATGACTACATGTTCCTGCAAGAAGCCCCTTAGTGGTCACTACTGGCTACCACGACACAGGTGACGACGTTAAAACTTGATCAGCCGCCCCTCACCCACTGATGACTGATGACTACATGTTCCTGCAAGAAGCCCCTTAGTGGTCACTACTGGCTACCACGACACAGGTGACAACGTTAAAACTTGATCAGCCGCCCCTCACCCACTGATGACTGATGACTGATGACTACATGTTCCTGCAAGAAGCCCCTTAGTGGTCACTACTGGCTACCACGACACAGGTGACGACGTTAAAACTTGATCAGCCGCCCCTCACCCACTGATGACTGATGACTGATGACTACATGTTCCTGCAAGAAGCCCCTTAGTGGTCACTACTGGCTACCACGACACAGGTGACGACGTTAAAACTTGATCAGCCGCCCCTCACCCACTGATGACTGATGACTACATGTTCCTGCAAGAAGCCCCTTAGTGGACACTACTGGCTAAAACGACAAAGGTGACGACGTTAAAACTTGATCAGCCGCCCCTCACCCACTGATGACTGATGACTGATGACTACATGTTCCTGCAAGAAGCCCCTTAGTGGTCACTACTGGCTACCACGACACAGGTGACGACGTTAAAACGGTGTATGGAATACAGAAGTTGATCATAGGCCAATTTGTTGAAAACTAGATTAAGAGGAAGCTACAAGCCAAAAATGTGTATATTCTTGGTATACCTTATATTTTAGGTAATAGGCTTAATATTGCTTGACAAACGGAGTCTAGAAACGTTCGATTTCAAGTACAAAACTAGTTTTTATTTATTTTGCAAATAATTTTATTAGAAAGCAAAAAAGTTAATCAAGTGAAACTGTCACAGATAATCTTAGCTATAATACTGTATTTTTAAAAAGTTGTTTCCTTGAAGCGTTCATACATTTCCATTGAAAAAAATTTTTTTAGTAGTTTACATTTATATTTTTTATTGAGTAATTTGTTGTTTTATTTGTATTCTACTCAAGCGAAACGATAGGAAAACTTTCAATTTATCTAAAGCATATTTTTTGATATTCATAATGTACACCAATTCGTTATAAAGATCAATCAAAATAGTGATTTGGCATTAATCACAATCTTAAAACTCCGAAAGTTCTTCACCAATTGCTTTCAAATTTTGACACAACGTTGCATTCGAATACCCGTGTTTTTGACACAAGGTTGCATTCGAATACCCGTGTATTTGACACAACGTTGCATTCGAATACCCGTGTATTTGACACAACGTTGCATTCGAATACCCGTGTATTTGACACAACGTTGCATTCGAATACCCGTGTATTTGACACAACGTTACATTCGAATACCCGTGTATTTGACACAACGTTGTATTCGAATACCCGTGTATTTGACACAACGTTGCATTTGAATACCCGTGTATTTGACACAACGTTGCATTCGAATACCCGTGTTTTTGACACAACGTTGAATTCAAATACCCGTGTTTTTTATATACATACCTATCTTATCTTAATAATATATATAAAAATCACGTGTCTCTGTGTTCGTTTACCCTAATCTCCGGAAACGCCCAACCGATTTCAATGAAATTTTGTGAATATGTATGGTTGGTTCCAGCTTGAAATTTAGGAAAGTATTGGACTCAATAAGGTTGCGCTGTAGTCGAAATATAATTTTTTTTTTCAGATTTCTTATCCAAAAATACATGCAACCACAAATTTTAACTTCCCTACATACAAGGCGGTCTGTGTCAGGACAGCGTCTTATAATATTTAATGCATTCCAAATGGTTGAGTTAAATTAATATACTCGTAATATTCGAAAAGTAGTCGTCCAAGTTTGTTGTTATTAGTGCAGGAATGTTTAGAGATTAAATGGTAGAAGGAGTCGGGGACACCCCAGGAATACTTAACGCAATAATCTCTGCACCGTAATGAGATACGAAGTCGATGTAATGTAGTTTCTTAACAGTATCATTTTGGTATACGGTAGTGAATGGTAGAAGGAGTCGGGGACACCCCAGGAATACTTAACGCAATAATCTCTGCACCGTAATGAGATACGAAGTCGATGTAATGCAGTTTCTTAACAGTATCATTTTGGTATACGGTAGTGAATGGTAGAAGGAGTCGGGGACACCCCAGGAATACTTAACGCAATAATCTCTGCACCGTAATGAGATACGAAGTCGATGTAATGTAGTTTCTTAACAGTATCATTTTGGTATACGGTAGTGAATGGTAGAAAGAGTCGGGGACACCCCAGGAATACTTAACGCAATAATCTCTGCACCGTAATGAGATACGAAGTCGATGTAATGTAGTTTCTTAACAGTATCATTTTGGTATACGGTAGTGAATGGTAGAAGGAGTCGGGGACACCCCAGGAATACTTAACGCAATAATCTCTGCACCGTAATGAGATACGAAGTCGATGTAATGCAGTTTCTTAACAGTATCATTTTGGTATACGGTAGTGAATGGTAGAAGGAGTCGGGGACACCCCAGGAATACTTAACGCAATAATCTCTGCACCGTAATGAGATACGAAGTCGATGTAATGTAGTTTCTTAACAGTATCATTTTGGTATACGGTAGTGAATGGTAGAAAGAGTCGGGGACACCCCAGGAATACTTAACGCAATAATCTCTGCACCGTAATGAGATACGAAGTCGATGTAATGTAGTTTCTTAACAGTATCATTTTGGTATACGGTAGTGAATGGTAGAAGGAGTCGGGGACACCCCAGGAATACTTAACGCAATAATCTCTGCACCGTAATGAGATACGAAGTCGATGTAATGCAGTTTCTTAACAGTATCATTTTGGTATACGGTAGTGAATGGTAGAAGGAGTCGGGGACACCCCAGGAATACTTAACGCAATAATCTCTGCACCGTAATGAGATACGAAGTCGATGTAATGTAGTTTCTTAACAGTATCATTTTGGTATACGGTAGTGAATGGTAGAAAGAGTCGGGGACACCCCAGGAATACTTAACGCAATAATCTCTGCACCGTAATGAGATACGAAGTCGATGTAATGTAGTTTCTTAACAGTATCATTTTGGTATACGGTAGTGAATGGTAGAAAGAGTCGGGGACACCCCAGGAATACTTAACGCAATAATCTCTGCACCGTAATGAGATACGAAGTCGATGTAATGTAGTTTCTTAACAGTATCATTTTGGTATACGGTAGTGAATGGTAGAAGGAGTCGGGGACACCCCAGGAATACTTAACGCAATAATCTCTGCACCGTAATGAGATACGAAGTCGATGTAATGCAGTTTCTTAACAGTATCATTTTGGTATACGGTAGTGAATGGTAGAAGGAGTCGGGGACACCCCAGGAATACTTAACGCAATAATCTCTGCACCGTAATGAGATACGAAGTCGATGTAATGTAGTTTCTTAACAGTATCATTTTGGTATACGGTAGTGAATGGTAGAAAGAGTCGGGGACACCCCAGGAATACTTAACGCAATAATCTCTGCACCGTAATGAGATACGAAGTCGATGTAATGTAGTTTCTTAACAGTATCATTTTGGTATACGGTAGTGAATGGTAGAAGGAGTCGGGGACACCCCAGGAATACTTAACGCAATAATCTCTGCACCGTAATGAGATACGAAGTCGATGTAATGTAGTTTCTTAACAGTATCATTTTGGTATACGGTAGTGAATGGTAGAAAGAGTCGGGGACACCCCAGGAATACTTAACGCAATAATCTCTGCACCGTAATGAGATACGAAGTCGATGTAATGTAGTTTCTTAACAGTATCATTTTGGTATACGGTAGTGAATGGTAGAAAGAGTCGGGGACACCCCAGGAATACTTAACGCAATAATCTCTGCACCGTAATGAGATACGAAGTCGATGTAATGTAGTTTCTTAACAGTATCATTTTGGTATACGGTAGTGAATGGTAGAAAGAGTCGGGGACACCCCAGGAATACTTAACGCAATAATCTCTGCACCGTAATGAGATACGAAGTCGATGTAATGTAGTTTCTTAACAGTATCATTTTGGTATACGGTAGTGAATGGTAGAAAGAGTCGGGGACACCCCAGGAATACTTAACGCAATAATCTCTGCACCGTAATGAGATACGAAGTCGATGTAATGTAGTTTCTTAACAGTATCATTTTGGTATACGGTAGTGAATGGTAGAAAGAGTCGGGGACACCCCAGGAATACTTAACGCAATAATCTCTGCACCGTAATGAGATACGAAGTCGATGTAATGTAGTTTCTTAACAGTATCATTTTGGTATACGGTAGTGAATGGTAGAAAGAGTCGGGGACACCCCAGGAATACTTAACGCAATAATCTCTGCACCGTAATGAGATACGAAGTCGATGTAATGTAGTTTCTTAACAGTATCATTTTGGTATACGGTAGTGAATGGTAGAAAGAGTCGGGGACACCCCAGGAATACTTAACGCAATAATCTCTGCACCGTAATGAGATACGAAGTCGATGTAATGTAGTTTCTTAACAGTATCATTTTGGTATACGGTAGTGAATGGTAGAAAGAGTCGGGGACACCCCAGGAATACTTAACGCAATAATCTCTGCACCGTAATGAGATACGAAGTCGATGTAATGTAGTTTCTTAACAGTATCATTTTGGTATACGGTAGTGAATGGTAGAAAGAGTCGGGGACACCCCAGGAATACTTAACGCAATAATCTCTGCACCGTAATGAGATACGAAGTCGATGTAATGTAGTTTCTTAACAGTATCATTTTGGTATACGGTAGTGAATGGTAGAAAGAGTCGGGGACACCCCAGGAATACTTAACGCAATAATCTCTGCACCGTAATGAGATACGAAGTCGATGTAATGTAGTTTCTTAACAGTATCATTTTGGTATACGGTAGTGAATGGTAGAAAGAGTCGGGGACACCCCAGGAATACTTAACGCAATAATCTCTGCACCGTAATGAGATACGAAGTCGATGTAATGTAGTTTCTTAACAGTATCATTTTGGTATACGGTAGTGAATGGTAGAAAGAGTCGGGGACACCCCAGGAATACTTAACGCAATAATCTCTGCACCGTAATGAGATACGAAGTCGATGTAATGTAGTTTCTTAACAGTATCATTTTGGTATACGGTAGTGAATGGTAGAAAGAGTCGGGGACACCCCAGGAATACTTAACGCAATAATCTCTGCACCGTAATGAGATACGAAGTCGATGTAATGTAGTTTCTTAACAGTATCATTTTGGTATACGGTAGTGAATGGTAGAAAGAGTCGGGGACACCCCAGGAATACTTAACGCAATAATCTCTGCACCGTAATGAGATACGAAGTCGATGTAATGTAGTTTCTTAACAGTATCATTTTGGTATACGGTAGTGAATGGTAGAAAGAGTCGGGGACACCCCAGGAATACTTAACGCAATAATCTCTGCACCGTAATGAGATACGAAGTCGATGTAATGTAGTTTCTTAACAGTATCATTTTGGTATACGGTAGTGAATGGTAGAAAGAGTCGGGGACACCCCAGGAATACTTAACGCAATAATCTCTGCACCGTAATGAGATACGAAGTCGATGTAATGTAGTTTCTTAACAGTATCATTTTGGTATACGGTAGTGAATGGTAGAAAGAGTCGGGGACACCCCAGGAATACTTAACGCAATAATCTCTGCACCGTAATGAGATACGAAGTCGATGTAATGTAGTTTCTTAACAGTATCATTTTGGTATACGGTAGTGAATGGTAGAAAGAGTCGGGGACACCCCAGGAATACTTAACGCAATAATCTCTGCACCGTAATGAGATACGAAGTCGATGTAATGTAGTTTCTTAACAGTATCATTTTGGTATACGGTAGTGAATGGTAGAAGGAGTCGGGGACACCCCAGGAATACTTAACGCAATAATCTCTGCACCGTAATGAGATACGAAGTCGATGTAATGTAGTTTCTTAACAGTATCATTTTGGTATACGGTAGTGAATGGTAGAAGGAGTCGGGGACACCCCAGGAATACTTAACGCAATAATCTCTGCACCGTAATGAGATACGAAGTCGATGTAATGTAGTTTCTTAACAGTATCATTTTGGTATACGGTAGTGAATGGTAGAAAGAGTCGGGGACACCCCAGGAATACTTAACGCAATAATCTCTGCACCGTAATGAGATACGAAGTCGATGTAATGTAGTTTCTTAACAGTATCATTTTGGTATACGGTAGTGAATGGTAGAAAGAGTCGGGGACACCCCAGGAATACTTAACGCAATAATCTCTGCACCGTAATGAGATACGAAGTCGATGTAATGTAGTTTCTTAACAGTATCATTTTGGTATACGGTAGTGAATGGTAGAAAGAGTCGGGGACACCCCAGGAATACTTAACGCAATAATCTCTGCACCGTAATGAGATACGAAGTCGATGTAATGTAGTTTCTTAACAGTATCATTTTGGTATACGGTAGTGAATGGTAGAAAGAGTCGGGGACACCCCAGGAATACTTAACGCAATAATCTCTGCACCGTAATGAGATACGAAGTCGATGTAATGTAGTTTCTTAACAGTATCATTTTGGTATACGGTAGTGAATGGTAGAAAGAGTCGGGGACACCCCAGGAATACTTAACGCAATAATCTCTGCACCGTAATGAGATACGAAGTCGATGTAATGTAGTTTCTTAACAGTATCATTTTGGTATACGGTAGTGAATGGTAGAAAGAGTCGGGGACACCCCAGGAATACTTAACGCAATAATCTCTGCACCGTAATGAGATACGAAGTCGATGTAATGTAGTTTCTTAACAGTATCATTTTGGTATACGGTAGTGAATGGTAGAAAGAGTCGGGGACACCCCAGGAATACTTAACGCAATAATCTCTGCACCGTAATGAGATACGAAGTCGATGTAATGTAGTTTCTTAACAGTATCATTTTGGTATACGGTAGTGAATGGTAGAAAGAGTCGGGGACACCCCAGGAATACTTAACGCAATAATCTCTGCACCGTAATGAGATACGAAGTCGATGTAATGTAGTTTCTTAACAGTATCATTTTGGTATACGGTAGTGAATGGTAGAAAGAGTCGGGGACACCCCAGGAATACTTAACGCAATAATCTCTGCACCGTAATGAGATACGAAGTCGATGTAATGTAGTTTCTTAACAGTATCATTTTGGTATACGGTAGTGAATGGTAGAAAGAGTCGGGGACACCCCAGGAATACTTAACGCAATAATCTCTGCACCGTAATGAGATACGAAGTCGATGTAATGTAGTTTCTTAACAGTATCATTTTGGTATACGGTAGTGAATGGTAGAAAGAGTCGGGGACACCCCAGGAATACTTAACGCAATAATCTCTGCACCGTAATGAGATACGAAGTCGATGTAATGTAGTTTCTTAACAGTATCATTTTGGTATACGGTAGTGAATGGTAGAAAGAGTCGGGGACACCCCAGGAATACTTAACGCAATAATCTCTGCACCGTAATGAGATACGAAGTCGATGTAATGTAGTTTCTTAACAGTATCATTTTGGTATACGGTAGTGAATGGTAGAAAGAGTCGGGGACACCCCAGGAATACTTAACGCAATAATCTCTGCACCGTAATGAGATACGAAGTCGATGTAATGTAGTTTCTTAACAGTATCATTTTGGTATACGGTAGTGAATGGTAGAAAGAGTCGGGGACACCCCAGGAATACTTAACGCAATAATCTCTGCACCGTAATGAGATACGAAGTCGATGTAATGTAGTTTCTTAACAGTATCATTTTGGTATACGGTAGTGAATGGTAGAAAGAGTCGGGGACACCCCAGGAATACTTAACGCAATAATCTCTGCACCGTAATGAGATACGAAGTCGATGTAATGTAGTTTCTTAACAGTATCATTTTGGTATACGGTAGTGAATGGTAGAAAGAGTCGGGGACACCCCAGGAATACTTAACGCAATAATCTCTGCACCGTAATGAGATACGAAGTCGATGTAATGTAGTTTCTTAACAGTATCATTTTGGTATACGGTAGTGAATGGTAGAAAGAGTCGGGGACACCCCAGGAATACTTAACGCAATAATCTCTGCACCGTAATGAGATACGAAGTCGATGTAATGTAGTTTCTTAACAGTATCATTTTGGTATACGGTAGTGAATGGTGGAAGAAGTCGGAGACGCCCAAACAAGACATATACGCCCAATAGCAAAGTATTATATACATGTCAACTACGCCATCTGTTGGACGTAAAATCTATAGATAAGCACAGATAGACTGAGCCACAGCAACGCGTGGCGGGGTACAGCTATTTTATAATAATTTTATTTTATAATAAATTCTCAATTGTTTTCCATATTTACCAACTACTCGACATCCAACTCGTCATTGATGACAATGCATTATATTAAATTTTGGTGTCAATCACGCAAACACACGTGGACACGTATTTCCCCAAAATATATGACATTACAGCTGTTGATATTTTTTTTTATTTTTTTTTATTTTTTATTGTTTAACTTATAACATTGTTACATTGTACACAAAATAAGGTAATAATAAGTAATAGTGTAAAACATACGTTGTTGAAATTCTACTCCAATGAAGAGTGCTAGCTCTTGAGCTTGGCGATATACACAATAAATGTTGGCCCTACCCAATCGTGATTCGGCACAATTAGCTCGATTTACTCTCGTCCCAGGGGAGCAATGTTCAATTTACTCTCGTCCCAGGGGAGCAATGTTCAATTCTGAGCCAAAATAAAAACAAACAAAAGATTAGGTATATATTTAAAAAATATATATATGCAAATAAATATAGATGTATTATGAAAATAGAAAATGTTTTAACGTAATTTGTCTTATGTGGTAGTCTAAAAGCATGCCAAGACTTTGTACAAGACTACTTCAAACATTTTCTATTATCATAATATAAAAATAGATGTATTCTGATAATAGAAAATGTTTTAAGGGTTGATTTTTGAAATTTAATTGTCAAGTCTTGTACAAAGTCTTGGCATGCTTTTAGACCAGCACATGCAAAGATATTAGAAGAACGAGATGTGCTATGAGCAGTTCGCCGGTTTTGTTCACCAATACTACTGCACAGTTTCGCTGCGCTAAGGTATCCGCGCTAATACATAGAACAGATTTACACGTCCGATACCGTTCAAGGTACAGAGCGTACACGTCCCGATACCGTTCAAGGTACCCTAATTAGGTAGTACTCCGCCTACGGTCCGGCGGCCAACATAGCATATCTCGTTCTTCTAATATCTTTGCATGTGCTGGTCTAAAAGCATGCCAAGACTTTGTACAAGACTTGAGTACTTTGTACAAGGCTGTCAAAGGAAATTTTTTAATTAATTTGGATAAATTATTATTTTTTTAATGTTCAACTAATGTTTATAAGACAAGGTTTTTTATGTATAGCACAAAGGATAATAAATTATTATAAGTAATAATTAGTCGCCTGTAATATCATATATTTGGCGGGTTGGAAATAAGCCTACGTGGCTCAGTGGTCCAGAGCATCTGACCAGGCATCAGAAAGCACGCGTTCAATTCCCGTCGGCATCATTTATTTTTACTCAGAAGATATTTTCAATTTGTATTGATATTACAGGCGATTAATTATTGCTTATAATAATCTATTTTGGATAAAGTTGACTAAAGTGAAAATTTTGAAACAATAAATAAATGTCAACAACAAGTTATAAATGCTTTAAAAACATGCACCAGTGAGATTATTGTACATTTATTTAAAAACAAAATAATTCTGAAGTTCCAAAAGCAATTATATAAATGATTTCTGCAATATAAATATTCCGATTATTATTTTTTTGGTAAACTGATGTTTAAAACAAGATTTTTTATGCATAGCACAAAGGGTAACAATTATTTTTATAAGCAATAATTATTAGCCTGAAACACTCATCCACATTGCAAAATCTCCTGATAAAAGATATATGACGCCAACGGGACTTGAACCCGTGTCCTTTCGATTTCCGGTCGACAGCTCTGACCACTGAGCTATGGCGTATATGTATATATTTTTAAAGATCTCAAACATGTTGTAAACATGGAAAACTAATACACGTCTATTTTAGTACAATAACCATGTACATCAGACCTTGCGTCAGATCTGGTAGTTCTGACTTTTGGTGAGTAGTTTATTTTATGTTATTGGCCCAATGATTAATCCATGTTTCCGACCTCGAGTGACGTGTACAAAATTATCAAAAATAAAAAAAACACAAAATTTTCAGCCTTTCTTCAGTTTTTTGCAATTTCAACCCGGCATTACTAGTTTTCGAACATAACTAATTCAAACGTTTTCAAAGTAGACTAAGTTTTCTATAATTTGAGCTTAGAACCGTCTCTGTAGAATCAATAGTTTCCAAGATACAGCTTTTCAAAATTAAAAAAAAAAATTATCTCATAAATTTAAAGATATATTATAGATTTGAGTATTTCCACTGTCAAAAATAAATTTAAATTTAAAATTTTTCGTAAACACACATATATTGTTATAAATGAAACATCGAACCATCCATATACTCAAAAGTGATCAGCTTATGCTCAGTAGATTAGTTGATCCCTTATATTTAAATATTTTAAATCCAGAAAAAAATATAAATATTTAAATATCACTAAACAAATTGAAATCAATACCAGTTAATTTTAAAATATTAATACAAATTGCAATCAAAAACAGTTAATATTAAATGTTAAAACCATAAAAATGAAAGCGAAATTCAAAAAAATAAAACCTTAGATTTCACATGGCTTAGTCGTGTCTATTAGAAAAAAAGAAGAGTTATATCGCTTGACAAAGAAATTTCCCTTAGATAAAAAAATACACATATTATAAAAAATTTAGGAACAAATTAACGTGTTTACTAAAAACAACTAAAGAAAACTTTTACAAAAATGAAATTGATGTGGCTAAACAAAATGTAAAACATATATGGAAATAAAAATAAATAAAAAAAATAAAAATACTATAAATGAAATAAATAGTAGAAAAAACAAAAAAAAACTCAAATTTAAAAAATAAATATCGCAGAAAAATACTATTGATGCCATAATGGAACCGACAAAATGTGCTAATGCCTTCAATAAATATTTCGCTTACGTCGGTCAAAATTTAGCTACACGGATCGATGAAAATTATAAAATAGATAGTTTAGAAAAGGATTGTCTTAAACAAAATAATCTGTCAGAATTCCAACCGGTAACAACAGATGACATAAAAAATATTATTAGTGAATTAAAAGGTGGATCTGCACCAGGGTTTGATGGAGTCACAGTAGAAATATTGAAAAGCTACAATGAATTATTAAGCATTCCAATTACACACATTATAAATATTATTTTGAATGGTGGAATATTCCCCTCCGTTTATAAAAAATCTATTGTAACACCCGTTTTTAAATCTGGCAACCCCGAAGAAATATCAAATTATTTACTGTCTCAAACATTCCAAATTTTTTCGAAAAGATCGTAAAAAAGCAACTCTTGTACTATATTGAAAATAATAAAATAATTAGTCCTAGCCAATTTGGATTGAGAGAGAAACTAGGTACTCATGATGCCATTGCAGAACTAACATAAACTATATACCGTGCATTAGATAAAAAAAAACAAATGCCCTGGGATTTTCATTGATTTACGTGAGGCTTTTGATAGTATCTCCCATAAAAACTAATTGATAAATTGAATGATACCAGTATTATTGGTAAGGTTGGGTATTGGCTACAAAGCTATCTAACTCAAAGAAACCAAAAAGTAAAATTAAATAACTCACTAAGTGTGGATGAAACTTTAGAATTTGGAATTCCCCAAGGGACTGTTATTGGACCAATTTTATTCATAATTTACGTTAACCATATGTTTAAATTATCACTTAATGTAAACTTATATCCTTTGCTGATTACACTGCAATAATTATCGAAAAAAAGACATGGAACAAAATTACCAATGCAGCCAATCAAGACATGAAGGTTTTAAAAAATTTGTTCGATGGCAATTTATTATCACTCAACACAGAAAAAACATATTGTATTCCTTTCACTCTACAATAAGATGATACAAATAACCTAATTAACATATTAATTCATTCTAAAAATTGTGTAAATGACGGTACATGAAATACGGAAATCATAAATCTAATATAAAATATCTTGGAATCTTAATAGATAAAAATTGTACTGGACGGGAGTCCGCACAAGACTGTAGATTTAGGCGCCGGGTCCAAACCGTGTCTTCGACCGATGAGAATGCTCCTTTACGGCCGATGATGATGATAGTAGTAGATATTGATGATGAATCTGCCTCCCGCACCCAGGCTTGGTGAATGTTGGGCACTGGGTGTGCTGTCGTCTCTGCTCGCTTCTGGTGTTGGCGGTTTTCCAGAGGAGGGCCGGCTTGTCTTGAAGAGGTAACACCAGAAGATCTTGGAGCAGAAGACTTGGCGAGGTGAGGCAGATGTTGGGCAGGAGTCACTTGTAGATAAATAAAACGCTTGGTTTCGGTGGTAAAGATGAACTAATTTATTTTCAATTATGTGGCTGCTTATATTCAATTAGCCTGACTCGCGCCCGACATTGGGCTGGGAGCCCAAAAGTGGTGGGGGATTGTACTCGCGCCAACAATGAGTTTATAGGCCCCGGCAAAATGTTGCATATTATTTTGCCGGCAGCACTGGCGAAAGTAGTCGCTTAAATTTGCGAGTTAGAAAAGATTTTGAACGCTTACATGAATGACAATTACATAGTTTAAATGCATAGTAGTTATGAGAATGTGTATCTTGACAACTAGATTTTTTGTTTGCCAAGATACGACAAAAAATAAGAAAAGTTTGTAAACAAATGTGTAAATATGATCTCAAAGCGATCAAATTTGTAAAACATGTTAAGTTAGTATTTTTCCCAGGTTCCCCGTAACATAGCGCTCAGAAAGAGATAAGATTCACTATGCTACGAGGTTCCTGGATTTTTGTACACGCAAAAAAGGTAAAAAATTGGTTGTACATATGTGTGAAAAACAGCTTTTTTATTATCTCCTCAGCGGTAGTATATAGAAAATAGTGTTTATTTGACTACCGCCGAGGGGATGAACAAGTAAAATATAAATATTTGCAATATTTAAAAATTGATTTTTCCTAGTAATTTTTACATAGAAAAAATGTTGAACATCGATCCACGCGGCAGGTAAGCGGGCGGTACGGTATCGATGCCATTCGGGGTCAAAGTTTTCAAGCCGCCTGGGCCGAAAATTGGACAAAATGACCAGTGGCGGGGAGCGGTGATTTCGCCAGTGGCGTGGGGTAGGCACATTTTATAAAAGTAAAACAAATTTTATAAAATTGAATAATGTGGTCAACTACGTCCGTTACAAAAATGTTAAATGGAAAGACCAAATTAATCTCACTGTTGAAAGAATAAGAAAACTTATTTATATTTTCTATAGTATACTAAACATTTTAAATAAGAAAACTATCAAAATTGTCTATTATGCATTAATTCAATCCATATTGCAGTATGGGATTATTGGGTGGGGAGGGGCTTTTAAGGCTTCCTTACGCCCATAATTACAATCCAAAGATAATTATAAAAATCATCCTTGGGAAACCATATGACCTACTTTAGAGATATTTCGGGAATTTAATGTACCATCTATCACAGAATTGTATAAGAGAATCGCCTTATATAAAATTTATAAAGAATATTTTATATATAAAATTAACCCCTCAGATAGCATAAGCAATAGATTCAAAACTAATGGCTTAATAGCCATTCCTATGCTTGGAACGACCACGACTCAGCACCACTATTTGTATTTAGGTGTGAGGTGGTACAATATATTATTGTCCAAAAATAAAATCAGTGTAACCGATACTGTGAATTATGAATAATTCAAAAAGTTAATTAAGTCCCTAAAATTGGATAATGATATATTTTGCCCCTAATTTTCTTAAGCTTACCCAATCTGCAAAAAAATACATATATTTTTAATTGTCTGAAAAAAAATATTTTTCTAATTTGTGTAGGTACCTGATATATTGTACCCTTAATTTTCTTACGCTTACTTAATCTGTAATAAGATATATTATTTTAATTGTCTTTAAAAAACTATTTTTATAAATTTGTGTACCTGATATATTGTACCCTTAATTTCCTTACGCTTACTTAATCTGTAAAAATTTATATTATTTTAATTGTCTTTAAAAAAACACTTTTCTAATTTGTGTACCGATGTTAATATTATGTTTGTATTTATATCATAAGTTATTGATTATTGTTTAAAAAAATCACTAGAACATTACGAGCTCCTCTATCTCGCTGGAGATAATTTACAAGTTATAAATAAATAAATAAAATATGTAACAGTTATTATTAAAAAATAAAAGAAGAGGTTTTTTAGATATAATGCTTATCCACACACAGTTGACAATGTTAAGAAGTGGAGTTAATTTGTATTTTTAAATAATCATACTTCAAATTTAATAATAGATAAAATCCCAAAGACCAATCCATCATCTTTATCTTTATCCAATCAGCTTTTTATTCTACAAATTAAAACAATTATATTTTGACCGGTCGGTGGCTGAGTTGACATCGTGTTTGGGTCCCAACATAAAATTTTTGTTGATATAAAAAAGGGTGTATAATTTTACGTACGAATACAATGAGGGTATAATTAGATAATTTTGAAATTTTAGAAATTATAAAAAGTGTTAATAGTCAGTTACATATTATTAATAACCAAACATTATATAGTAACAATCATATCTCTTTAATACCTATCCTATATTATATAGTAATAGCCAAATCGCTTTAATACCTATCCTATATTGATAATAGTTTTGTTTTTGTATTTTTATTTTTGTTATTTATACATCTTAGTTACTTCTTGATTTTTTTATGTTAAATTATAAAAGTTTTCGATTCAAACATAATCGCCTTTGGTTTTTTTTAGTTTGCTATATTCATAAATGTAATAATTGACTCTTTTATGATTATTTAATTAATTTTTTATAATAAAAGCTAATTAATCACCTCTCATTTTAATATTTTTCTATATATACTTATCTGCTAGGGAGGTTTGTGGAATAAGTACGCAAGGTAGGAAGAAAGGTGATGCATGGTGGGATGATGAGATTAAAGCACTGGTCTCAGAGAAGAAGAAAGCATGGTTGTGTCTGATTGCGGCTGGCAGTGCTTCCAGCGAAGAGAAGTATCGAGCGAAAGAAGTATATAAGGAATGTAAGAAAAAAGTAAGAGTTGGAGTGAAAGAACGAAAGAAACGCCTGGAAGAGGAAGAAGGAATGAAAATGACAAACCATTTCCAAGAAAACATTAAGTTGTTTTGGAAAGAAGTCAAAAGGTCCCGGAGTGGCCCAGAAAACGGAAGCATGAAAGTGATAAAATCAAAAGATGGAAAAATGTTGACGAATGAGGAAAAAATAAAAGAGAGATGGATGAATTATTTCGAGGAAGTCTTCGAAAGCGAAGTGAGTGACAGTGATTCCAGCGGCGAATCAGATATGAATGACGATGGAGTGAATGTTACCGAAATTAGCACGGATGAGATAGAAAGCTCGATTAAATGTATGAAGAATGGTAAGGCTGTTGGGTTTGACAATATTGCTGCTGAATATTTTAAAGGAGGTAGCCGTGTAATTCTCACATGGTTGTGCAATCTTTTTAACCAATGTTTAAAGGAAGGTTACACGCCTTTAGATTGGAGAAGGGCTGTGATCATGCCATTATACAAAGGTAAAGGGTCACGTATGGAATGTGGGAATCATAGGGCTATTAGCCTGCTTAGTTCAGTTGGCAAGCTGTATGGTAGAATTTTGATTGAAAGAGTAAGAAAGGAAACAAAGGATAAAATATGGGATGTGCAAGGTGCTTTTATGAGTGGAAGTGGGTTCATGGACCAGATCTTCTCATTGCGTATGCTCACTGAGAAGTTTCTGGCAAAAAACCAGAAACTTTTCTGTGCCTTTGTAGATTTACAAAAAGCATACGACCGAGTCGACAGGAAAAAGCTATGGAAGGTGTTGTCCAAGTATGGAGTGAATACGAATCTGACTCAGGCAATTGCGTCTCTGTATGAGGGAAGCGTTGCATGTGTTAGGGTAAACGGTGGTTTTACGGGGTGGTTTGATATCACAAAAGGTGTTAAACAAGGCTGCGTAATGTCACCGTGGTTATTCAATCTATACATGGATAATTGTATGCAAGAATTGAAAGAGGTGGGATTGGGCGCGAATTTGAATAATTTGAAAGTATGTTGCCTGTTGTATGCTGATGATGCGGTGCTGATTGCTAATAGTATAGATGATCTACAGTCTCTCGTGTCTAGGATGAACGAAGTATGCATGAAGAATGAGTTAATGATGAATGTAAGTAAGTCTAAAGTAATGGTGTTTGAAAGAGAGAGTACGAAAACAGTGTGCAATATAATTGTGAATGGGGAATACTTGGAGCAGGTGGATGAGTTTGTGTATTTAGGAAGTATGTTTACGAGAGATGGGAAGGCTGACAGAGATATTGAAAGAAGGGTAAATGCAGGTAATTCCGTTAATGGAGGACTAAACGCCGTAGGCGCTAACAAAAAATTGTCCAAAGAAGCGAAGTTAGCAGTCCACAACGGAGTGCTGGTACCTACCTTGATGTATGGAAGTGAGGCATGGAACTGGCAAAGAAAGGATGAAAGTAGATTAAATGCTGTTGAAATGAGATCCCTGAGGCGTATGTGTGGTAAAACCATGTTTGATCGTGTGAGGAATGTGGAGATCCGCAAAGAGTGCAAGGCTGATGTAAGCGTAATGAGTAAGATTAAGAAAGGGACGCTTAGATGGTTTGGGCATGTAGAGCGAATGAGCGAAGATAGGAGTGTAAGGAGGATATATGATGCAAATGTGAATGGTAGCAGAAGTCGGGGACGCCCGAGGAAGACATGGCACGATCAAGTGAATCAGATACTCGAGTCGGGCCATGTCAAGAGTCAGAATAATAGAAGAGTATGTATGAGACGATGTATGAATGTGAATTAGGCAAGGAGTGTGTGCCAAGACCGAGTTGTTTGGCGGTCCGTCCTCTCTGCCTACTCCTGCGGGGAAACGGCGTGATGGTTAGTTAGTTAGTTAGTTAGTTACTTATTTGTCTATGCTTGTCTATTTTTAAAATCGTTAATGTTGATTCTCCTGACGAAGAAACCATTGATTTTGAAACATGTAGAAAATAATTGAATACAGGTGGTGAATACCAGGTATTTTATTTCCATATAATTATTTTTAAGTTACACTTTTTATAATGACACACTCGTATGTACGTAGAATATTATACACCCCCTGCAACATTCCGTTTCTTATTGGTAACTTGCTGTTGGAAAGTCCATGACTTACAAATCCTTATAGGTTAGTACCGGAGTCATCCTTGAATTTGAGTTCAAATTAATTGCGGTGATTTTGAAAAGTTGGCAGTTGAGATTTATTTATTCTATTTTACGCCCAGAGGGCTTTTACATATATACATAAAGGCAGTACAACTTAACATGAGAAAGACATATACATACATACATACATACATGAATTAAAAATAAAAGCAAAAAAAAATAAAGTACAGTGTTAAATAATAACAATAATGTTACGATGAGAAAAAAATACATTCATGATATAAAATTACGGCAGCAAAAATTTAAAGTACCGTGATCAGAGAATTACAACATTATTGTTACGGTATTGGTTCGGTATTGGTTCGGTCTTGGTTTCGCATAGTACGAAACCACTGTATCGGCTTAGGTAGCTAGTTGCAGGAGTTCGGAAATGTCCGATTTGGATTTTGGTATTTTATATAAGTTAATTTGTAATTATGAAATTTTTTTTTAACTAAATAAAACTACATATTATGATGGTTTATAATACTTCTATGAATCATACATTTAATTTCTAAGATATAGGTAGAGATATGTTTAGTAAATTTGCCGATGTAGTTCGATAAATTTAACCATGAACTTCTTTAGTGAGAACTTGTATCATGGATAAATGATTTGATTTTTTCATACATACATATTGATACAAATCAGTGACATATTCCATACGTCTATGTGCTAATACACATTCCCCAAGTTTTGTATTCTGTGTATTGGTATATTGAACTGCGCCGTGGTCGTAGTATTTAGTAACAATTTATTAATTTCACCTAAGAACCGTGTAGGATGACTACGCTAACAATAGCTACCAAGCTGTAGTGTTTTCAAGACATTTCGCGACCGGTCGAATTCATAAAAGAGTGACATTATTTTGTATCCGCATCTAGAAAAAATATAAAGTGGTTCGATTTTATTACTATTAAGCAGTGAATTCCAATAAAAATATATTTAAAACTTAAACGAAAAATGTTATTAATTAGTTATGAAGATTGAGATGTGACTTGACGAACATAGATCGTAAAAACAATGACTAATTTTTACTCCTAAAACACTAATCGAATAGGAAAAAAATCATGTTGTTATCTTAGCCATAATTTGACGCGTTTGTTGCTTTTCACCGACACGTTGCGACGCGTGACGTATTTGTGTCGGTATTGGGAATGATGACGTGTGTTTGGTATAAGTTCACCGAGCAGAGCTCACTGCCGATGTGCCGATGTGCCGATCTCGACTCACGATGAGACCACCAACAGGAACAGATACTGCCAACTACTGAACCGAGCGGGCCCGTGTGCATGTGTTAGTTGGCTTTATATCAGACGCTGCGCTGAATAGAACTTCACTTTCTAAATAGTGATCGCACGACCTTGAAATAGTGAGCTGTACGCGAGCGCGAGCGCTACGTCGAGAGTTACGTCGGTAGTTCGGTAGGCACAAGCACAAGCACAACGCACAACGCACAACGCACACTGACACATTATGACACAATTGATGGTCACGGATTGATGGATTATAAAATATGGTACAATATTTATATTTTACTTTAATTTCTTCCTGTTCGTTTTGATATTTGCTTAGGTATATTTTTTTTAGATACAGTAATTTTTTCGTACAAATTTAAAACCTGTTTTCGGAACTTTGATTTTATTTGTTTAAAATTAGTTTTATTATATACTAGCTGAATTTCATCTGATAATTCGCAAATTATCTTCATTGCTCAGTAAATAAATGACTTTGACTTGTTTTAATAAAGTGAATTATAATTTGATTAATTTTCCTGGTCTTATTTGTGTGCTTGTGCTGCAGGTTTTCAAATTTTCCCAAAAAATTAGATGATAACTAACTAACTAACTATCACGCCGTTTCCCTGCAGAGATATGCAGAGTGGATGGACCGCTAAACAACTCGGTATTGGCACACACTTCTTGCCTCATTCACATTCATAAATACTCTTCTATATATTCTGACTCTTGACATGGCCCGAATCAAGTATCTAATTCACTTGGTCGTGTCATTTCTTCCTCGGGCGTCCCCGACTTCTGCTACCATTCAAATTTGCATCGTCAGATGATATATGATGTATGTATGTATTGCTAGTAATTTGTATAAAGATTAAAAATACAGTTAGAATCTCAAATCATATCTAAAAATATTCTAATAAAATACTTTTTGTTTTAAAACCACGAGTTTTAAATAATTTTTAGAACCGACCGGTTTCGCTTTACTAAGCATCTTCAGGGTACAAATTATTACTGATACATTAATGATTTGTACCCTGAAGATGCTATTTTATTTTATTAAATATGTCAAACCACAAAGAGATTGTTTTCTACAATAATAAAAATATTCTCCTATAATTTTACTCAAAATCATTCAACATTTCCTTTAATGTTTTTTTTCTTCAGTATAGTTCTCATAGCTCTATTTTTCAGTATTATAATTTATTTCATATGTACATTTTTGGCTAAGAAGAAAATGCTGCTACAGTAATAGGTATCGTCAATTGTGAAAAGACTCCACTTTTCGTTATATTATATTATTCTACGAGGCGTATCCAGAAAGTAAGTGTACTGAATTTTTGTAGGTTACAAATCTTTTTACTGAAACAAAAAAATTACATGGTTACCGTAGAACATATGTAAGCTATTTTTAGACATAGTCGCCATTCCTCTCAATGCAGGTGGTGAAGCGGGGTATCAATTTTTGATGGCTTCCTCGAAGAAGTTTCCCGCCAACCCCTTCGTCCACTTCTCCACCTCCTCCTTTACCTCCTCGTCGGTCGAAAACCTTTTTCCACCCATGTACAGCTTCAGGAAGGTAAAGAGATAATAATCTGAAGGTGCTAGGTTAAGGGAATGCGCGGGGTGGTTCAGGATATCCCATTTAAACGAAGCAAGCAGTTCTTTCATGGCGTTGGCCGTGTGTGGTCTGGCATTGTCGTGCAGCAGGCTGACTCCCTTTGTCAGCATGCCTCTCCTCTTGTTATGAATCGCCTTCCGCAATTTTTTTAGGGTCTCACAGTATCTTGCAGAGTTGATGGTCTCCACTTGAGGCAGATATTCAATCAAAATTATGCCTTGACAGTCCCAAAACACGGATGCCACGATTTTCTTGGCTGAAATTGTGGTTTTGAACTTTTTGGTGGAGGGTGAAGAGGTGAGAACCGTTTTTAAACTTGCGATACCACTTGTACACACTCGTACAATTCATAGCTTTATCACCATATGCAGTTTTAACCTCATTATAAACCTCAAACGGAGGTTTTTCCTTCCAAACGAGATAACGGATGACGCCACGTATTTCGCATTTGGCGGGAGATTGGATTGACATTTTTCACGAAACGTGTTGTCGCGTTGACACTTCTCAACGTACTGACCTTGAACAGGTCTCGTTGCGGAGGGGAAGAGTCAGGCTACACGTAAGTGTAGCCAACATATCGAAAATAAAATTCATTCGGTCGTGAGAGCCTCAGTACACTTAATTTCTGGATATGCCTCGTATTACACTAAACGTATTTGGACAAATACCCACAACGTGCATCAAAATTAAAGAAATAGCCTTCAAATACTGCATCCATAGTAGAATCAAAATCCTAAAATATGAAAGTCATAATAATACTCATCGACCATGTTTCCATGTATTTCACACCAACGTGCGGCGGGTCACCAGTCGTACGTATGTTTGTGCTACGGGTTCCACTCAGACAGCCCAGCAATCATATTGTGGGACACTGGGCACTCACACCATCCCGCCTCACGCTTCACACATCACACATCATCCTCCTCCACCTCACTTCGCATTCATAATGAATCGCTTCTGCCAGTAGGATTATGTACTGCAATACACCTACACAGTCACAACCCTTCTACACGTTCACAATTTAAATCAAAATGCCTGACGTGTTTTGAAAATAGGCAACTGTTTTAAATTGGTTTTAGTATGATAAAATATTATTGTTAATAATCAGGTTTTAACACTATGTGCCTTACCATCGGTAGCTTTTTAAAAAAAGTTTTCCAAGTGTGTTCTTCATTTTCATATCCTTCGTTGACAGCAAATTTTACAACTTACTCATGGCTACCCGACACCACAATTCCAGAATTTTACGTAATGACGCCCGCGCCTTCCCGCTAAATTTTAACATTTCAGTTCTTCTTTAAATTGGCATTTCAGATAGTTTTGACAATGCATATATTTAACAGATGAAATTATGAGGCAAAACAAAATCTCTCTAATAATTAGTTAAAAACAAAGTCGCTATCTGTGTCTGTCTGTTGTGCGCCTAGTTCTTTTAAACTACGCAACGGATGTTGGTAGGGTTTTTGTCATCATTTATAAAATGTCTTCCCGAAGGTTTATAGATAAAATACATGCATATTATATTTATAGAAAGTAGAGAAAAGTCAATTTTTTGTAATCTGGTAGTAAAAAACATATTTTTGGGAGTTTACATTGCTAACGCTGGGTTAACCTTATTAAGATACATCAAAATATTGTCATTCGGAATTTTATATATTAAAAAGGCCTCAAAACTTTACCTCAAACCATTTACAACGCCATGTACACACCAGCTATTACAGATATAAGATTTAACAGCATACAAGAAGAAAATGATTTTTTATTATTAACATTTTTTAAGTCATGGAATGTCTTCTGTATTCCAATACTGGAACCAGAGTAGAGCATCTATACCAGGGAAATTTGATTAATTTAGCTTATTTCCACTTTTTTTAAATTTTTTATAGTGAATACCTCACAAGAGTCCCAACTGCTCCCGTCTGGAGCCAGTGAGACTATGGCATCCCCAATTGGGGGATGTTGTGAGGCTGAAGGTAAGTGGGGAAGGGAAAGAGGAAGGTGGGGAAGTACCTGGCTATTCAGATCTAGTCACTAAACACGGCTAAAGCCATTTGGAGCAACGTTTCAATTCTGAATGGTGGTCTTACACCAGGGCGATACTGGTAGTATCTTCCACTCTGGAACGTGCCGCAAATATACTATATATTATTTTAATTAATTAATTGTGAAATAACACAAATTAATCAAATAAAATTTATTTGCGCACGCCGGGTTCGAACCCGCGACCTTCGGAATGGCAGTCCAATGCGTTACCACTGGACTATGCCGGCCGTCGAGTCACTAAGGTCTTTGTATAACTAACTCTAATTAATCGCTGTTGTATCTGTTGTATGTTGTTAGTGTCAATGACATATTCTACACAATCTTTCTTTTTTTTGGATTTTACCCACTACATTTTGGCCGAGTTAAATTGACTCTTATCACTGTGTCACTACATAAGTATGTTTGTATATGGAAGGTTCAAAGATATCCTGATATTTTCATCCAGCTTATTCGTAATACACCAAAAGAGAAACATGCGTTATATCATTGTATGCTGGAGTTTATAATGCAATTAAATAATATATTTGCAATATTTTCACATTATATAGATACAGTTTATCTCCATTTATCGGAAATGATGATGTTTTTTAAAGTTGCGAGTTCAGCCACCGCCCAAAGCTTATCGTGTATTAGTCGATGGAAAATGAAAGTTCGTGAAACAACTGGTATTTTATACAGTAAAATTATCGAAATCGTCATGTTTATGTGAACTTTCTTTGTATGGTATCCCAACTGCTCCCAATCGTCTGGAGCCAGTGAAACTATGGCATCCTCTAGTGGAGTGCGTGCTGAGGCTGAAAGTAGTCGGGAGGGAAAGGAAATGGGGAAGCAACGTGTCTATTCTGAATGGTGGTCTTGCACAGGGCGATACTGATATTATCTTCCACTCCTGAATGTTCCGCCAGAATCGATTTGAACCCATCGAGCACAGTAATCTAATATAATATTACGTTGATTACTTGTCGTCCGATGGACGTCATTTCTGAAGATAGTGAAACCCACTACAATTGCTGCGAAGAAGTAGGCTCCACTCACAGTCTTGCGCTGCATGGAAAGCTGCCGATACTTGACGACCATCAGTCCAACGCAAATTAGGTTGCTTCTTCTTCTTGTCGAGTCGTTGCCTCATTGCTGAGGACCGTGAAAACCGCTCCGATTGCTCTGCAGCAGCAGGCTCCTCCATTCACAGTCCTGAAAATACAAATCATACGAATATTATTGATAGCAGTGATCACCTACCTTGTTTTTACAAGGGACGTCAAATTTATACTTGCGCCAGGTGCCGTCTGTTTCAGGGCCGGCCATGGTCCAACGTAACGCATCTGCTATCTTAATTGATAATATTATCTTATTAGATCATTTTTATTTTCAAAACAGAAAAGTGGTTGAGTGGTTAGCGTCATTGGCTAGGAATCAGGAGGTCTTGGGTTCAAATCTCGGCGTGTGGAAGTAATTTTTTTTAAACATTAATTATGTTATTTCACCATTTATTAATTAAAAATAAGGTAACCCGGTATATTTGCCAAAGGTTAGTGGTCGATACCTTCAGCATCGCACTGGTGAAAGACCACCATTCAGAGTCGAAACTTCGCTTGAAAGTACTTTATCCATGTTTGGTGATTAGATCTCACTTCTTCTGCCTGAACTCCTTCCCCACTACTTCACCCTCACAGCATTCCCCAATCAAGTATGCCGCAGTCTCACTGGCTCCAGGCAGTTAAGAGACGTCGAGATTTTAATGCAGTACCAACTGTTCTCTCGACCCATCGCCTTGCGCCGCTGTGGGAGGGATATAGTCGTATCTCCGTCACTCGTGGATACACTGATTACTAAATTCCTACCCAACCCTCATACCTATAAGCTTCCCAGAACTTCTTCTCCTTCTTTTCCTTAAAAAATACCCTCTACATAGCATCCCAAAAGATGATATAGAGGGAAATTATTTTCCATCCATGTCTTTTAATTTCGTGAGGGAAATTATTTTCCTAACAGCCTCCTGTGTAAGGCTAGTGGAAAAAATAATCTCTCACATAAAAAAATATATAAGTGTCAACTGCCCGGAGCTAGTGGGACTATGGCACCCCTATCGGGTTATGGTATTAGTACAAGAAATAATAACATTTTTTGTTCCGAAATTTGCTACCATTCCTTTGGGTACCTGTACACTTTCATATAGAGTTTGTCCTGAGATGACCTTGACCTGAATTATCGTCTTAGACCAGCCTGGCTCACTGCCCTCCGGTCAGTGCTTAATCCTCACCGCTAGCCGCTAGAACCGCCTTCGGCCTGTATGTGTCAGCGGAGGCGTTCTCAAAATCTGCAGCAAAATAATCTTTTTGGGGACACGTTGTCGGGATCCGGCAACAGTACTAAGCGTGCGAGCCAACTTCCTCGCCAGGAGATTCAGTGGAGTCCCCGGGTGAAGAAGCAACAATTCCAGTCATACCGCGTGAGCTTTTACACTAACTTGCGAACTATGGACATGGCACACATAAGGCGTCATGAACACACTCCGAGTACAGTATAAAATTGTTGAAAATTACAGACCGATATGCATACAATCGTCGATACCGAAAGTTTTTGAAAAGTTAATTCTTCATAAAATATGTTCTTGTGTAAAATTTAAAATTTCTTCATTTCAACACGGTTTTGTCTCTGGCCGATCTACTCTAACTAATCTTACACTATACGAAAACTTTATCTCATGTGCTCTCGCTAACAGGCAACAAGTCGACACAATTTATACGGATTTTAGTAAAGCGTTCGACAAGGTTTGTCATAAAATCTTTATAAATAAATTGTCAAAACTTGGAATAAGTGGTAAACTATTACACTGGATTAAGGATTACTTATCAAAACGTATACTGACTGTATGTATCAAAGAACACTTGTCTTACGAATTCGAAGCCACTAGCGGTGTGCCTCAGGGTTCACACTTGGACCAATATTATTTATACTTATTTATTTATTTATACATTTTAGGAAAAGTTGACAGCAAATCTTTAATTATACAATGATACAATAATAAAATAGTAAATTATGCCAATTATGAACTTTCCACTGATGAATAGTTAATGGTAAGGTGTACAATGTCATAGAGATGTCAAAATATTAAAATAAAGGAGGGTGAGGGGGGAGGAGGAGGAAATATAGGACAAGGATTAAGGACAGGAATATATAGGAATTGAACTTCTAGTTTGAGTTTTGTTGATTATAGAGTTTTTGTTTTATGTCGCGTAAAGTAGAGTTAAAAATGTCAATATGGTAATAATTTAAGTTAAATAAATGTGTGGATCTGTAGATAAATGAGTTTTGTTTGGAATTGGTCTTACAATGAGGGAGATTAAAAGTAAGCGACTGTCTGCTGTTGCGATTGGGAACATGGAATAATAGGCGTTGAAGAAGATCAGGACTATCGATTAAATTGTGTGTAATTTTAAATAACATTACCGAATCTGCTATATTTCTTCGGAAAGTTAAGGTCTTTATATTGAAGAACTTTGCAGAGTCTTCATTACTAATATGAGATCGAAAAGAGCGGAAATAAATAAAAATCTTAGAAATCTATTTTGAACACTTTCAATTCTATTTTTATGTATTGCATAGCCTGGGTTCCACACTTGTGATGCGTATTCAAGGAAACTACGAACGTATGAGAAATAAAGTGTTTTGAAGGTAGTAATATCTTTGAATTGCTTACAGGAACGGATTATGAAACCCAGCATAGAAGATGCGTTAGTGACTACGTGGTCAATATGTTTATTGAAATTCAGTTTACTATCAAGTATAACCCCAAGGTCCTTAATTTCTGATTTGGTAGATAAAGGTTGATGATTAATTGAGTATTCGTGTATAAATATGTTTTTGTTTCTAGTAAAGCGTACGATGAAGCATTTGGATATATTTAATTCCAGACAATGGGCATTAACATACGCGTTTAAACGTTGTAAGTCCTTTTGCAGCTTGTGACAGTCTTCGATTGAGTTTATAGGTGAGAAGATTTTCATGTCATCTGCATATAGGATGGTCTGCAAGTATAAAAAGCAGTGGCCTATATCATTGATATAGATATTAAATAGTTATGGTCCTAACAGGCTGCCTTGAGGAACTCCCGATGTAACAGCAACAGAGTCGGATTTAAATCCAGCAACCACTACTATTTGACTACGGTTGGAGATATAAGAAGAGAGCCAACGATAAAGATTACCGTGAATACCAATCTTTAAAACAAGGCTGCCCAACCTTTTTAACAGTTGGGCGAAATTAACGATTTTGAATCACTGGCGGGCTACTGAATACCCGACGGTTCCTGTTTCCATGGGGGGGGGGGGTTGTTAGAGAATTTCTATGAAAACATTTCCCCACAAAAAAATTCTAAATGAGTGCTCCCCACAAAATATTTGAAATCCATGGGGGGGGGGGGGTAGTTACGGAACTTCGCTGAGAAAAAATTCCGCTCACCCAAAAACATCATATGTGATTCCCTACAACAATTTTGAATTCCATGGGGGGGGGGGGTGGCTACAAGATTCCATTTCGGACGCAAAAAATATTATATGCAAGCTGCATTGTTTGTTTTACCGCGGGCCCGCGACACTTTTTCAAATTGGCGGATTGGCGGGTTTTTTGAAAATGGTTCACGCGGGCCACTTATAATTCGTTCGCGGGCCACATTGTGGCCCGCGGGCCTGGGGTTGGGCAGCCTTGCTTTAAAAGCTTGTTCAACAAGATTGAGTGATCGACCTTGTCAAACGCCTTACTATAGTCAGTATAGACAGTGTCCACTTGTATTCTGTTATCCAAATTATCCTGCAGGTACTCTGTGAAGGTTAAAAGATTTGTGGTTGTAGATTTACCACTAATGAAACCGTGTTGGGTCGTATTCAGGCTGGGCTTAAGAGCAGAATATAGTTGGTCATAGACTATTTAAAAAAAAATTTTGTTAAATATACAAAGTTTGGAGATTGGCCTGTAGTTTTTAACGTCTGTTTTTTTACCATTTTTGAAGATAGGAGACACATAAGCAGATTTCCATATAACAGGGACAGTGCAATCGGTTAGGAAACGATTGAAAATTAAAGAAAGGGGTAAGGCTAGATTGTGTGCACATTGTTTGATAAATATTGAAGGTATTTTGTCAGGACCGGCACCTTTGCGAGTATCAATTTCCTTAAGGTATTTCAAGAAAATTTCTCGTGTCACCTCAATATTGCTTATATTGGATGTATGGTTCCCGACGTCAGTTGGATTAAGGGTAAGTGGATCGGAGGGTTTACTGAAAACTGAACTGAAATATTTTGAAAATAAATTTGCAATTTCCGTTCCATTATTGGCTTTCAGCTCTCCAAAATACATACATTTTGGGACACCTTGGGATGCGTTAGAAGATTTGACCTGGCTCCAGAAGTTTTAAGGGTTTGAGGAAATACTGTTTTCAATATTACGGGATTTGCTTTTCCGACATAAGTCTTTGTGCCGTTTACGAAGCAGGGAAAATGCGTCATAGTCACCCTGGTTCTTGTGTTTTTTATATTTGCTAAAGTATTTTGATTTTTCCTTAGTTACCTTAATAAGGGCAGCACTGTACCAAGGAGGATATTTCGAGTTCCACGAAAGTTTATGAGGAATATGAAGATTTATGAGGTATTTCAAAAACGTATAGAAACCGTCAAGCGCTGGTTCTATTTGAGAGGTAGAAAAAATGGAAGCCCAGTCAGCTTGTTCAAGGGCGAAATTAATTGAATCGTAGTCTCCACGATTATATAGAAAAAATTTTCTTTTCGCATTTGTCAATGAAGGAGTTTCCTGAAATGGCACACTAATGGACAGAGCTTTATGATGTTCATCTTCGGGAACTAGCGGGTCGTCATTAGATTCGACGGAGATTAGTAGATTTATACTGTTTATAAACGATGTCACTTCTATTTTCTCTGATATTCACATATTATTATTTGCTGATGATATGAAAATATTTAAAATCATTAAAAATATCAATGACTGTTTGTCCCTACAATCCAATTTCAAAAAAATTGCAGAGTGGTGTTCCATTAACAAACTTACACTCAATATTAAAAAATGTCAAATTATGAGTTTTTTCAGAATAAAAAAACCCATCAAATATAGTTATAAACTGAACAACCACATTTTATTATCTGTACCTGAAATGAGGGACCTCGGTATAATCTTTGATAGTAAATTATCATTTACTAATCACATTAATGTTATTACTAGTAAAGCAATGAAAATGTTGGGATTCATTACTAGAATATCTAAAGATTTCAAAAATATCCATACATTAAAATTACTTTATACAACTCTAGTCAGAAGTCAATTAGAATATAATTCGTCTATATGGAACACTTCCTACAAAAACCATGCAAACTCCATTGAAAGAATCCAACACAAATTTCTCAGAACAATTAACTTCAAATTAGGAATTCCCTCTGACGACATTGATTACGATTCATTATTACAATTAATGCATCCCTTATTGTTAAAACATATAAGAATACTTAATGATCTAATTTATTTATTTAAAATAATCAATCACCGGTTTGACTCCCCTGAATTAACTTCGTTGATAAACTACCATGTTCCCTGTAGACCAACTAGACTCAAGTCACCTTATTATTGCAACAATACTGGAACTAACGCAGAACAAAATTCAATAATCCATCGCTTGCACAGATTAGGCAATGAATATTCCAACATCGATCACGCTGATTGTCTATTATCATATAAAAGATGCATAAAACAAAAATTGTCGAATAATACCATACCATCATAATGTTTATGTACTTAAGATTAAAAACTACTAGTACTCGATAGGTAGAAGCTGATATCAGTGCATTATACAGGGTGTATCGGCAAGTACACGACAAACTTTAACCAGCTATTCCTCAGCACATTTGGAGTAAAAAATGTTATGAGCGCTTCGCTGTCCGGTAACATTTTTTTTCCATTAAAAACAAAAAAATAAATAAAAAATCCACACTCCGTCATTGTCATTTGCATTGAATCTCGTGTTCAACAGCTGTTATTAGCAAGTGTGTCAAAAAGTGTCCTCGCTCTTTTGTACACACTAAATAATAATAGTTAAAAATGAGACGAATGGTGCCGTGCCATTTCGTTGTGATTGCAAAAGCGGGCCAACGTAGGTACGTACGTACATTAGTCAACGAAACTCGAACAAAATATTGCCAGATTGGTTTTCAAACATTGACAAAGGATAAAACATTGGTGACATGTGGTGAAAAAATGAATAATATTTTTTTTATTTAAAAAAAATGTTACCGGACAGCAAAGTGCCCATAACATTTTTTACTCCAAATGTGCTAAGGAATAGCTGGTTAAAGTTTGTCGGGTACGTGCCGATACACCCTGTATATCAAAGTCATCATAGGTACTATGTAAAACTTTATCGGACTGTCAAGCAGTGTCGCACATTATTATTATACACGCGATTCTCCCATTTATTACTTTTGTTTCCTTTTCATATTATAATAGTATATATTTTATTCTTTTCATTTTCTAATAGTATATACCTTTCTAAAACAAAAATATTTTATTTTTTACAAACTCTTATTGCCTTTCAGACATTTAATAAGCACTTCATTCTTGCTTATACTACTTTATTGTATATTATTACATATAATTTCTTACTTTGACTTAATACTATACTACAGATTGCTACTTATATTTTATTTATATCTCATTTTTTCATACTTTTAACCTTACTACTATTTACTGATTATACCATTATACTTACATTTATATTGTTGCATTCCTTATGTTGCTGTACTATTCTCTGTAATTTAGTATGTGAATGGCACATGTTGTACCGTATATGTGAAAATAAATAAATAAATAACTACGCATTTATCTCACAGGGTTCGCGGGTTTGATCAATATGGGTTTTGGGTTGATGTGCCACAGTGTGGCCGGGACGAGTCAGCCTATCGGAGATCAGAAAACACTCTTGTCCGTACTTATTCAATTTATTATAATTTATATAGATGTATGTTTTTATATTGCAAAGTGTTGCGCTCACGGCTCTGTTCAACTGAAATAAACACTATTATTATTATTATATAATTGGATACCATATATTATTTCCAATAAAATGTAATAGTAAGTATACCAAATTTTAACCATAATGTCTGAATCGTGTATACGTCTACTTTACCTTCATGGGTGGGTTTTTGCCACCAATAGCCATTTTATTTTAGTAATATCAGTTTAATTAAAAGCTTCACTAAATTCTAATACAAACGGTATTTCATTATAACTACATAATACAACGATGGCCTAGCGCACACATATGTTAAGCGCAATTAATGAAAAAACAATTTGAAAGACCACTCTGGGATAATTATAAGATAATAATAATAATAATAAAAATGAAATAAAAAGAATTTGGCATTCTCAGACTGTAAAAATAAATGAGATAAAAAGAATTTGGCATTCTCAGACTAAGAAAATATTACCATTCGTTATTTCGGCTATTGGCATTATACCTAGCTTTCTCATTTAAAATTTAGGCGTATTAGATCTATCAAAAAATTTATATATAAAAATGCAAAAATCAGTCATTTTAAATACATGTTGGATAACGAAAGATTTTTGAAATATTTATGTTGAGGGATCAGTAGGATTAATAGACCCTGTTAGAAGTTCTACCGAGCCGAACCCTCTGATATGAAAATATCTGGAGTCGGTGAATTATTTTTCCATTTGATCTCTGGTGAGTTGACGTGTTGTTCTTGTATTTTTTTGTAAATAAAATCGAAAAAGATATTTGGCTAATTTATATAGCGCCGTTTTTGTGAGAAATCACGTCAGAGGCACTGTACAAATATATTTCTTAAATAGTTAATACTAGAACTACTGACTTAAAACTAGTGACTTACGTCTGAGACTTAGATCTAGTGACCTACGACTAAGGCCTATAACTACTATCTAATAAAATATATATTTACATATGTAGAAACTTATAACTAAAATTAATAGAAAAAGGAGGAATTTCTATTATGATAGGGTGTTTTTTTTTATGCTTCCGATTTTGTTGTCCGGGTTAAATCTTCCCCATAGGAAAAACTAAACCCTTCCACTCACTTTTCCACAAATGATCAGCTAGTCAATCAAAACTATCCAAGTGCATTATATAAGTAAAATAAATACAAAACAATACAAGAACAACAACACGTCAACTCACCAGAGATCAAATGGGAAAAAAAATTCACCGACTCCAGATATTTTCATATCAGAGGGTTCGGCTCGGTAGAACTTCTAACAGGGTCTATTAATCCTACTGATCCCTCAAAATAAATATTTAAAAAATCTTTCGCTATCCTACATGTATTCAAATGACCGACTTTTGCATCTTTATATATAAATTTTTTGATAGATCTAATACGCCTAAATTTTTAATGAGAAAGCTAGGTATAATGCCAGTAGCCGAAATAACGAATGGTAATATTTTTATAGTCTGAGAATGCCAAATTCTTTTTATTTCGTTTCCTAAATCTGTGTATTTTCTTATTTTTCATTAACAGATTTTTGAATGTTACAGGAATTTGGAATAGCAACATCAATGATATAAGTTATTTTTTAAATTTTGTCATGTAAAACCATATCGGGTCTATTATGACTAATCGTTCGGTCTGTTAGTATAGTTTTATCATAATATATTTTATAAAATTCGTTTTCTAAAAATGAATTTGGTTCGTATTCATAATATGGTACTATATTACGGCAGTCAATCAAGTTATGTTTAATTACCAAACTTTGGTGAATTATTTTTAAAACTTGATTGTGCCTAAATGTATACTCAGACGGTGCTAATATAGAACATCCCGATATAATATGTCCTATAGTTTCCGGAAAAACCAAACATTTTCTACACAAATCATCTATTTGATTTGTATCTTTGATTATATGCTTTCTATAATTTTAGTATTAATGACTCTATCCTGAATGGCAAGCATAAATCCTTCTATTTCTGTTTGTTGTGTTCTTTGTTTATATTGATAAAAAGTATTAGAGTGATATATAGCTGTTTTATACACATATCGTTACATTAATTATAGATGAGTTGGATGGATAACAGATTTTTTTTGTACATAACCTTTCAGATTAATTTTTGAGTAATATTTAGTGGTTCAACATTGGAATTTAGACATGGTCCCCAGCATACTATGTTATAAGAAAGTTAAGATTGGACTAAAGCAAAATAGACAAAATAGACTTTTAATAAAAATATATATACTTTTAATAAGATAAAACCTACACGTAACACACAAAACCAATATAAACACACATCACTCACAAACACACAAGATTATTTTCAATGTATTATTTTTTAATTTTAAATATATTATTATGTATTTTTAATTTTAAATGTATTATTTTCTCTTTAAATGTATTATGTAGATTATATTTTCATATTATAAAATGAAGGCCTCAGCACGGGCAAGCCACCCAGTGAGGCCTACATTACTGGAAAACTTAAAATGTAAAAAATGTTGTACCAAATAAATAAATAAATAATTTCTCATCGTCCAATATGAGTCAAAGTTCTGTAAAAATAAATGTAAGTCTCCTGATATTCTTTGTTTACATATAGACATGGTCATTCCATCTTTACACCTTGATACAGTCTACACTTTCCAAGAGGTGGCAATTACAATTCTGCAGACAATTATGTATAATTAGATTATGAGTCACATATTAAAACTAAATGTCACATATTTAGTTTTTATTGTATTCCATATTAAGATGTTATTATTCAGCCAACTCTTTACTGCTCTTAATCCTAAGTCACATTTGTTAAAAGCATCTCTCCAGGTTTTATCCTCAAATATTAAAGCAGTGTCGTCTACGCAACTAACAATGTTACCCCAAAAGAGATTGGTTATTGTTTAAATTATTATTTATCTCTACCTGTTGCGTTCACATCCTTTCACTTAGAAAGGATGTGAACCAGCCTAGCGCTGTACTGTGAATGTCAAGAGAAGATCATTTTTTGAGGAGTAATCCATGGGAAACCGTATCAAATGCCTTTGATAGATCTAAGGACACAGCTAAAGCTTTGTTTCCATAGTCCAAGGCACTAGTGACTTTGGACAATACCCTCAACTATTTTATTCAACTTTGTTCTATAAGTATAACAAGTAGATCGTAGGTGCACAGGATTTCAGAGTGTCGTCAGTGAAGTGATGTGGTCTTATTTGTTTGCTCAAATGCTGATTGTGAGTGTTCTGTAAGGCGTATTGACACAGTGCACTGTGTGAGCGCTGTGCACTGTGCAATACTCGTGGTGTATTAATATCTCTACATGAACTGACTCTTATTGTGTGGCGGTGCCGCCTCTTTCCCGCGATTGCAATATAATTTGATAAATATGTTGACACTGCGAAGGAGGCGAGCATAATGATTAGAAAGATAAGCCGCCATTGGTGTAAGTTTTTGTCAAGTGACCATACACACAACAGAGGTCAATTACAGATATAGTTGTGTAAGAATGAATATAATATAGGTACTTTACACTCTTATAAACGTAGTAAAATCATTAGCTGTATTGTTTATGTACTACGAGTATGTCATGTAAACTATTAAGTTTTTAATTCATTGAGAATTTTCAAAAGATCGTGTGTAAAATACAGCTTTTTAGAATTCGTAAAAGCCAAAGTTAAGTTGTTTACATTACCGAAATAACATTTTAAAGTAATATTTGCATATTTTCATTCCAGATATGATAATGCACCTATTTTGGAGCGGCAACCTCCATGTTCCATGATTTTACCACCAAACTGGATTTCTTTTACCCGCTATTGGTGGACGCCAGATCTATGCATTCAACGATTTGACCATAACCACGTGAGTTTTTAAATAATGTTTTCATAAGGTAATAATTCTTTTTTTATAATTAGAATTGCGGAGATAGTTTGACTTTCAAATGAAAGATCGCTAGACGTTCGTATATGTATGATAAGTTAACCTCTTAATTCTAAACTAATTTTATTCTGTTTTCCGTCAAAAGAGAAGTTTTGTGTGTTGCTCCAAGAGAATTCATCTCCACTTTGGTCATCTAGAAACGATTTACCAAATATTTATAAACGTTCTTACCTAACTTTCAATTTCTACACTACACTTCTAGTTTTAGAGACTTCGCGAAGAATGGGCCTATTTCTGAGGTCCCTCTATAGGTCCCTACTTGATACCTTGGAAAAACTCCAGATGCACTCCTGACACTGACACTAACTGGAGATGGTAAAAATTTGTCAGTGTATCCGTCATACTAAATTTCACCAAGTTTCTTCTTCAATCCCAAGCAGAGCTTTGTAAATCTCCTCAACTAATTTCTACTCCGTTCATTCCTGTGGGTCACATAAAAGTGTATGCCCAAAAAACCAAGCAACAAAAACTATTCGTCCATTTGAGCTTGGGAATTCTGATCAAACATCAAGAATCTTTGTATCAAGTCTCCAGGTATAAAAGCCGAGGGTCGTATACAAATCTTATTTGAATTTCTAATGGGGTCAGTCGCCAATTTCTCCATTAAAAAAATATCTACATTTCATCAAATTCTAAATTCAAAACATACATCCCTTTGTCAACTTATGTCTCTCGAATGGGCGGTCAAAGGCTAAATTACAAGGACTCTCTTCTTCTCTGGAGGGCACCATTTACTGGAGAGCCTCCCATCAGCTTCTCTGTATATCTTAAATAATATCTTAATCCAAAGTGAGTCAAATGATGTACAGGGCAATGCAGATATTTGGAGAACACGAGAAAAAAAAAGAAGAGGAAATAAAATTATAGGAAAACATAAACAAATTTTAATTTACATTAGTTTATATTTTATTATAATTATATAATGGTATAACATTAAATAATTTATAAAGTACACTAAAAAACTTATTTTAAATAATACATTTATAAGAATTGTGTTTGGACATAGTATGTAACAATGTATCTATTTAAAAACCATAAAAAAAATAAATTTGGATTTCGGAACAAAATCTAGTCAAGATAACATAGTCATTGAAGTGTGGAAATAAGCTTTGCAGTCTTTATATACATAGAAGATGCTTACACCAATCCCCAGAAAAAAATTGGCCCACCTCTCATGTTTGTCCGATCTTGAATATTTTTAACAGAGCAACTATTATGCCTCGATAAAAAAGGGGCTATCCCATCAAAATAATGGTTTTGGTTGGCTTAATTAAAATTCAATGTAAATTCGCCTCCCTTCTCTCCATTTGAAATGATGGCCTGGTACAATCTTAAAAGGTGAAAGCCAGAAACATTGGATATATATTGTATTTTAACTCAGATCTCAAACCGAAATCTGACATACTATTTTTAAATAGTCCTTGCGTAAACATCATCTGGAAGGCAGATGTATTAGAGACTGAGCAGTGAAAACTGGGACAGTGTTCACCTTTTTAGAGCCTCCGGTGGAATATCACCATATTTTGAAACAAGTGAGTTGTCTCAACAACGAATGCGACAAAAGTTTAGTTATTATTAATAAAAGCACTGTACATATTAAATTTTGGTATACCCCATTGACAATTATTTCCAACCTACCTGCTTGCCTGAGACCTCATACATATTTAACGCGTGTGGATATATAGAAACCGGGATTCACGGCCTAAATCAAAATGATCATGATTGAGTTTTCGGGAATTGAGCTGTGTTACGTGTCCTCCTTTAGCTGACTTTCCAGACAAGCTTGCAATGTCCAACGCCCATTTGGAAACTGCAAGTCTTTAGCTGACTGCTCAGGCAGGCGTTCATGGGATGATGCAAGGCTACTTTGACTAAATGAATTCCTAAGTACTGTTGGTAGGGCTTAGAGATAAATTTAAAGGGTCTCGGGATATGCGGTTAACTTGAACGATTGAGGTAAATTTGTAAATACTAAAAAAGTTTGTTTGCACTCGTTCCGAACAACTTGGTAAATATTTAATATATTGTATTGTTATGTGAAGTTTATTTCACATAACAATAAATACAGTCTTTAGTGCGCAAGTTACATCGAAAATAGTTAGAGTTCAATAAAAGTAAGTTTTTGATTTCTTGCACAAATCGGTTGTTACAATTTTGTGTAAATAATAAGAAAACTAAATAGTTACAAAATAGCAACTTTTAGTTGAGAGTTAGAAAGATAGATTTTGGTTTAGGTAAAGATGTCAGCTATCTTCCGCCATCGAGGAACGTAATAATGTTTATCCGGGTTTTGATAAACAAGTTTTTTTTTTTTTTTTTTTTATTGGTTTTCAAGTTACAATCCCGTTAAACTTCAATAAAGCAGTTTGTCAACAGGATGTTAATGATCAATTACATACATACACACATAATATTATTACTATAACCATACAATTAACACAACTAAATTAATATAAACTATCTCTATTTAGTAACCATTGTTTCAGCATATATCTCAATCTATTTGTGGAATCGCAATTTTTTATATTAATGGGTAACATGTTAAGCATTTTTGGCACGTTAAATTCTAGGGTTCGCCGTCCGTATTTATTATTATATTTTGGAACAAGCATTCCGTCATTCTTTGTAAACCTTGTATTATATTCATGTTGCACTTTCCTTTTATAATCAGACTCAGATATATGTTGGATCAATATTTTGTACCATAATAAGGCCTGCACCGGTAATATTGTTAAATTTCGATACAACAATGAAATGTTTCGTCTCTGTGAAAAAATATGTTTTTGAGCTAATAATTTCACCATAGAATTTTGTACTGATTGCAGGTGGTTTAAATTAGTTTTACAAGAGTGACCCCAAGTAGTTAAACCATACCGTAAAGTTGATTCTGCGAGAGATAGGTAAATAATTTTTAAAATATTCACCGGAACGAAACATTTTAGTTTGTATATCCTACCCACTATCGCTCTCAGCCGCTTGCAAGTTTTGTTTATTTGTGAATCCCACTTGAAATGACAATCAACAGTCACCCCCAAATAAACGTATTCATTTACCAGTTCAATACTTTCACACATACATGGCTGTAGAATGTTTTGATGAATACATATAAAGTTATGTGAAATTATTTTAGGCATGATCTGAAATGAAGCATGTGGAGACCGTATGTGCATCAATTTAGTTTTCTTGGTATTAATGATTAGACCTGCGTCATGTGACCATTTTATCAGGGACGTAAAGTCATGTTGCATATATTTAATCGCAATGGATAATTGTTCATCAGATATGACAAGAGCAGTGTCGTCAGCATATACAAAGTGTCTTACATATTTAAATAATTTTTTCATTATTGATACAAATATAATATAAAGGGTTGGACCCAAAATCGACCCCTGCGGGACTCCAGCACAGATTTTTTTCCTCCCACTCATTTTTTCTAATATTTTTACACATATATGTCTATTAGATAAATAATTTTTAAGCAAATTAAGTAGGTTACCTCTAATTCCAATTGCTTCTAAGATTTTTAATAATTTTTGTGGGTCAATTGTATCAAACGCTTTGGAGTTATCTATAAATAGTACTAAAACATGTCTTTTATGGTTTAATTCATTATTAATATAATTTGAAAAATCCTGTAATAAATGCTCTGTGCTTTTTTTCTTTTGAAAGCCATATTGTTTTTGGTCTATAATGTCAAATTTTTCTAGGTATTTATTTAATTTTAAGGAAATATATTTTTCAAAAATTTTTTCAAGTGCAGGCATTATACTGATAGGTCGATAGTTTCCTATTTCTGAGTGCTTTCCTCCTTTGTATATAGGTCTAATAATAGCACATTTAAGATCATTTGGCAATTCAGCTTCTATAATAAGTCTATTAACTAAGTGCGTTATAATAGGTCCTAAAATATCTATATGTCTTTTTATGTCGTACATTCTTATGTTGTCCATTCCCAAGGATTTTGAATTTTTCATTTTCTTAACAATATTTTTTATCTCAGTGAGAGTTGCCTTTGGTAAATACATACTGTGAGGTAATTCTATTTGATTAACATTGGATGCCTTAAAATCACATCTGTGTAACATTTGGCTTATACTATCTGAGAAATAATTTACATATTGGTTTGTTACATTTTCCACCGTCTGTTCCTTTAACACATATCGTGAGATGACTTCATCACAATTACTTTTAGTTTTTCTTCCCAACAATTTATTTATTTCATCCCATGTTTGCTTAGTATTATTGAAACTATGTTTGAATTTATCTTTAAAATAACAATTTTTTCTTTTAGTAATTAATTTGTTGACATTATTTCGCATGTACCTGTATTCATTTTCATAAGTTTTATTACAAGGAGAATTTTTCCATCTTCGAAACAATAAATCCCTTTTTTTTATTAACTCTAAAATATCTGTAGTTATCCATTTTTTGATCGCATGTGGTCTTAGAATATATGGTGTAGTGATTTTAGAATATATGGTTTAGTCACAACTGTTCCTAAACGTCTGGAGCCAGTGAGACTTTGGCCTCGTCCGATTGAGCATATTGTGAGACCAAAGTGGTGGGGAGTGGAAGGAGGTGGAGAAGAGGAAAGTCTGGCCATTAAAATCTGGTAATCAAATACGGCTAAAGCCACGTTTCTATTATGAACGATATTAAAAGTATCTACCACCTTGTACACATTATTTTAAATGAATGAAATAACACAAATTGTTCAAAGAAAATTAACTTCCACACTCCGGGGTTTGAGCCCGCGACCTCCGGATCTTAACCAATAACTCCAATAACCAGTAACTCCTCAACCACGGAGGCCAGAAATAGGAAGAAGGAATTTAAACCGATGGAATTTAAAATAGATGGATTTTGTTGCTAGATTTTTGTTGTTTAAAATATGGTTAGAGAATTAACTTTATTCATTACCAATGACATTGCAACATTGTAAACAATTAATTTTATTCAAACTTATGTACACTTCTATTGATAAATTTATGCTTACATTGTTATATTGTACACATGAAAAAGCCAAAGTATTATTTCAATAAAAAATATATACTAAGTTATGTCAACGATATTAAGTCTAATCCAATTTACGTACAACAATAATAAAACCCACTATTTGTGATTGTATTATTTTATACCTTCAACTACTAATAACTTGCAATGAAAATAAAATGTATCTAAGCTGCAACGAATGTAAGCAAATAAGCTTTACTAAAGATCACAACTCCGTCATACACAATTATAATATTATTGGAAACTATTCACTCGAACGCGCGTATAATTTAAAATTATATACTAAGCTATGTCAATGATATTAAGTCCAATCCAATTTACGTACAACAATAATAAAACCCACTATTTGTGATTGTATTATTTTATAACTTCAACTACTAATGACTTGCAATGAAAATAAAATGTATCTAAGCTGCAACAAATGTAAGCAAATAAGCTTTACTAAAGATCACAACGCCGTCATACACAATTATAATAATATTGGAAACTATTCACTTGAACGCGCGTATACTTAAAAAGAGACATAGAGGCGTACTTTTTGATTACAAACTTCATTTCGATGCGCACATTGAGAATATTATTTATTAATACGCCCATTGGGCTTTTTCATAAATAGTTCATAAAAATATAATATTCTGAAGATTGTAAGTTCACAATAGTAACAGTAAAAATACATATTATAACCATATCCATTTGACATATTATTATAACAGCAAGTAAATAGTAAATGCATACAGTAATTATTTGTAGGTATAAACCTGTTGTACAAAAATAAGAATATGCCTACTCCTATGTTATACAAACTTAAATTAGTCAAAAAGAAATGTAAAGTTTACGTGTAAATTCTAGGTAGTGGCAGCAGTAACATGACACATTATGAACCTAACTGCATGCTAGGCTTTGTTATCAGAAACAGCCGTGAATTTCGAAAACCTGAAACCTGCCCTCTCTTTTTCTATACGCTGGTCCGTTCTCAACCTTGATACTACTTCTCCACATTGACTCCACTATCTATAAAGAAGATATTGAAAGCATACAAAGGAAATTCCTGTAGCAACTCATTTTCAGAATGAACCCACTTAAATAGAGGTTTATAAATAAGCTATCGAAATATAACATCTCCATTCTCTCTAACCGGTGAACATACCTTGATCCCATGACAATGTATAAAGTCTGCAATAACGTTATCGAATTGACTTACTCAAGCTAATATTCTTTCAAATACCACCCAGAATTAGGTTTAACGACTTATTCCTCATAGATGGCCGTGTACGAATACTGGTGTCAGAGATCCAATCAGAAGAATATGCGAATTGTTTAATCAAAACCAAAACCTGGGGATTCCGACATATTTCTTGATACATATAGTACTTTTAGTAGAAAATTGAAAGCTGTTTTCCTATATGAATAAAAAGAAACCACTTCGACATACTTCCTTTATACTTTTGGGGTTGGTAAGGTGAGATGTCACGATACGATACGATTGTACTACTGAAACCGGGAGCAATCCTGTCCCGGTGCGACCGGTCTGGTCTTGGGTCTCTGATTTTTTAGGATACATTCTCTGAGGACAGGAAGGAGGTTGGAGTTCAATCGAGCGGTGTACATGGCAACCTAATAAACCAGTTTTGGAATTCAGGATGGGGCACGAAGAAAGGATTTGATTGGGCCTTTTTTTCTGTATGTATTTCTTCTTGTTGCCTCTTCCTAGCTCTTTCTTGGCTCTTCATATTTCTTCCTGTTCCTACTCGTCTCTTCTTGGTTCTTTTTGTCTCTTCCTCTTGGCTTTTTTGCATTCTTCTTAGCTCTTCTTGACTATTTTTGCTATTTTCCTTGATTTTTCTTGGCTCATTTTGTGTCGCCTTGAATCATATTTCATCATCTTGCATCTTCTCGACCCTTCTTGGCTCTTCCCAGGTTTGCCTTTGCTCTTTTCGATTCTAATTGCCTTTTCTTGTATCGCCTTGCACCATCTGGCTCTTCTTGTCTCTTCTTGACTCTTTCTTGGTTCTTCTTGGTTCGCTCTGGCTCTTCTCGCCCCTTCTTGGCTCTTCTTGGCACGCCCTGGCTCTTTTTGCATTGTCTTTATCCTTATTGTCTGTTCTTAGCTTGTCTTGCATATTCTCGCCCCCTTTTGATTCTTGGTACGCCCGGTTCCTCTTCCATCTTTGTGCATTTTCTCTAATGACTGTAGATCATGAATTTACTCAATATCTTATTGACATAGAGATTTATCGATCGTTCGTGCTAGACCTCCTGGCCTGTCAAATATCACGGGATATAAAATAAAAATACTTTTTTAAATTGAAGTAAAAAACAAAATTATTATATTAATACAAAATTCGCTACGGTCGAGAATAGAACCACGATCAACTGCTTTGAAGGTAACTATGCTGACCGTTTAAGAAAAACGGCATAAATGAACTATTAGATTATTGATGACAATATTAGCGATTTCTAAACAAAAATCTGAAACAGAACAATCAGAAAAGGATACGGTCACATCTAGGACTCGAACCCAGGACCCTTGTCTTTCCGGGACACGGAATTTATAATTTTTCTGTTTCAGATTTTCGTTTAGAAATCGCTAATATTGTCTTCAATAATTAAATATTACAATTTGAGGTTTTACTCAATAAAGTCATTCCGAAAAATAAATAAAAATGAACTATTAGAATTATTGAATTTTATTTAATCACAACCGAAATTATATCGTTTAATTTTCAATATATTTTTCTGTATTCGTTGCTGTCTTTTCTATAACGCTCTTTGTTCGATTAATCACGTGTTTTAATATTATTCCAAATCTTTTGTTGTATGACAGTTCCTGCTTTGAAAAAATAGTAGTTAGTGTGAATGTATTTCTTCAAGGCCAAGAGTTTTATTTCCTCACTATTCTTTCACACATGCTAAGCTGCCGAGTTGTACTCCTACAAGAAACTGAATAAGCATAATATAAGTTTCAACCATTAGTTATGTTACACCAAGTGCACGAAGCAACTCGTGTTTTTATCTTTCGACTAGTTGTCTATGTTTTGTTGATATTTAGATTTGTCGATCTCCTCGCGGCGGAACTCCAAGTGGAGGATGTAGCCCACTCGTTTTGGCTTTAGAAGTTGCATGTCACGTAATAATCGCGAGGTCCAATTTGGGATAACAATTTAATTCTTTCGCCTTGAACTGTGTGAGTCTCACTACCAAACAGCAAAACAAATGAAATAGCATGATTGTCTCTCTGATGCCTACATACATGTACCTACTTACTAAATAACACTTATTATCCAATTGCCTGAAGACTTTCTCGCTATCGATAGTACAACTCGCATTGCCGTTTTTTATTCAATTTGTTGCCTACCTGCCTTAATGGTAGTATTATTTACACCCTCTTGGTCTTTTACATAAACAATAAATATTAAAATAGTAATAACTACGTGCATGGGATGTGCAAGGCAATTTATTTATATTGGCATTATAGCAAACAATAGTAAGAGTGACTTAAAATTGTACAAAAAATACAAGGAAAAGAGATAAAAATGTGTTGGTGGGTGCAATAAATAGAAAAAAATCTATATTAAAAGAAAGGCAAAGTTAGTTAGTTAAGTAAATGTGTTTCCAACTAGTTGACTACTGTAGCGTAATGTCCTAAAAGCCCTCGTATTGCAAAATAAATTTTAAAATCCTGTCCAGCAAGTAAAACGGGATTGTATCTAGCGAGTCGTATTAGTTGTTAGGATACTTTCATAAATTCACAATTGTTTTAGTTTTATATATTCAATAAAATCATTATAAAATTTACAAAAAAACAATTTATTTATAAGTGAGTTCTGCTGTGTAATTATTACTACGAGATGCAGCTGTTTCGCTCTCTGAAAGCATTATCAAACTGTGGTGAAGCCACCTACAGACAATATATTTGTATTACATATTTATATCTACTTATAATGAAAACAAAAAGATTTAATTTTTTTTTCCAAATTAATAATTTACATCATTCATATTTTTATGTTCTATAATAATTGAACTCGGCTTGAACATATCTAGGAGTGGGAAGCATTTTTTATACTTTTTTGTTCATTTATCAAAGAAGGTTTGGGATTATTAGAATTTTTAATAATTTCCAGCTGCTCTAAAAGATTGAGCTAATGACCTTATTTTGTTTATGTAACTGAGTTGGATTATAATTATCACTTACCGAGTGTTTTTATCTTAGAGATGTTTAGTAAGTTGTGACTGTATTTAATTATTATTTTTGAACGATTGCGTGTTCTTTACAGCGTTGCATTCGTCACTGGAGTTCGGTACATTACTTTTCGAATTTTTAAGAGATGATCCTAAAATATTGTTAGTGCGGAAGGCAATAATATCTAAGCCATAATTTTGAATACTTGAGTAACTTTATTAGACCCAATGGGACTCAATGGCATCCAATGGTGCCGTAGTCCCAATGATCGTAGTGAGGCCGAAGTAAGGGCCAAAGTAAGGGCCGAAGGTAGCGGAGAGGGGAAATGGAGGATAGAGTGGTTGGGAAGTAACAGATCATGTAAATAATGACCACGGTGAGAAATGGAGAGTCTACCACTAGACTCCAGACATTCCAGGTACCCCGAATGCTCGGAACTGAATGCTATGAAAAGTTTTCAGTTTTCACCATTTGCAGTCCAACGATAAACATTTAGGTTGACTGTAAAATTAGTGTTTAGTTGAGGTGTGTCCAACCAGCGTACTAAGTGAATGTATTAAGTTCAAATTTACTGTTTTCTGTTTCTGTACTTTCTGCGTAGTTTTCTGAAAGCAAAGCAGCAGCACACAGTGAGTAATTAGAACAAGAATTTCCGATAACCACCTTCCTGAGAACTTTTTGCAATCATCAAAACAGACATTCTGGCAGTTCTTTCAAAGGCTCAACGTTAAGCTTATATCCCACTATGTTTAGTACGCCTACTAGTAGTTTTTTCTAAATTATCTCATACAATTATTATTCTTCAGTGTGTATTGACCAGAGGAGCCAACAGGTTGGTCACCCATGCCTTAGTTTGTTGATGCAATAGTAAATTGGGTTGACTGTAGCAGTCATTGAGTACGCGATTCATGCAACACCACTATAAATAACTAAGTTTACAAGCGATCTTGACTGGACAACTAACAAGTGAAGCGGAGAACAATTTAATCGCGAAATGAAAAGGAGTGACTTTCAGTAGGTGAAGTTCTGGATATGGATGTTTCTACTAGTGAGATATTTTGATTATTTCGATTGTTTGCGGTCTCATAACTAGGCGCTACATTGCGTAAGAGAATTAGTTGCATAATACCTATTAATGCGCCAGTTGCCAGTACTGTCAAGCCAAAAGGAAGGGAAAGTAATAGATCTACCTTCACTACTCCAAGGTCAGGCTCCTAATCTGCCTTTTCAACACTTAACATTATCAGTATCACTCATATCGTTTGAAGTAAAGCCAGGGCTAGTTCGATACTGCGAGCTGCTTTTGTTGCTTATTGCTTGTTGCTTGTTGCTTACAAAGGAGCACAAGAATATATTCGTCAGAATAGACTTCGTTCAGAGACATGAGTCTACAGGCGCTGGAATTTTAGTCCAGCTCCGCCTGATTACAGACTCTGTAATGACAAATGAACCCACTTTTATATTTAATTTATCAAGAAAATATTGCTCTTTTCTTTTGAAATACTTTTATTAGCAACTCGAAAAAACCCACTCAATTGTTTTGGCCAACTGTCGAGGTAAAGTACTGGCCGACAGACTAGTGGCAAACGGGTGACTGATAAATAATATACGACTTGCAGATGCCACCGCACTTTTTTCCGAAAATATTAGTAATATTGTATCTTTATTTCAATACGAAAAACTGTCTATGATTTCTTTTTTATTTACACATAAAAATACTTTCCTTAATCATTTTTTACTCCACTTACAATTAGCCCTGAGTTATTTTTTAATGTCTAAAAGTGCTACCTAAACTGGCTGTGTCTAATTGTTTCCGATACTTGGACCAAAGTTGAAACGTGTAGCACCTCTCTGAAGCCTACGTCCCATAGCAGTTAACCGAAGCGATCTACGTACGTACGAGGTTTTCCAAAAGTTTGTAGAAATGTATGAAGTATAGGTTTTTTTTTGTAATTCGTACATTACATAATTATCGTATTAATTTTAATTTTTAGTACGAAATTTCTCTTAGGACGGGTTGTTTCGGAGAATTTGAACAATTCATAAAATTTCAACGTTCATTTTCGGGTTCTGTGAAAGTCCTATTCAAGTTCTGTTATTATATCAGTGTAGGCTAGTTGCTTGATAAAACTGAAATAAAAACAGAACTTGAAAAAATCTTTCACAGAACTTGAAAATGAACGTTGAAATTTGATGAATTGTTCAGATTCTCCGAAACAACCCGTCCGTTTAGTTTTGAATTATGTTTGAAAGGAACGTGTTGGCTATTTCTATGGACCCGATGAATTCCGATATCGTACAATTAATATTGAATTTTAGTTTTGAATTAAAACTGAAAACAAATTCCTCACCAACATGTCTATGATATATTGACTTGATGGAATTATTAATTTTGAAGAGTGAAATAGCAACGGTTTGGGCATATTCGCGAATAGCATGCAGGATGAGTAGGACACAATCACAAAAATAATAATAACAACACGGCATTTACATATTTAGCGCATTGCTTTGAAGGTCATTAGCAGATCTTAAACTCTATTCTTTCAGAGAATTAAAGCCAGTGAAGGCGATTCCTTAAAAGTGGGGTTATAAGATAATACTTAGATTCACCAAAAATCATTCTCGCCGCAGCATTAAATACTGACTGGTTTCTATTAATCTATCTGATTTGTTTTTGAAGTAGGCCGGCATATGCACTACTGCAATAGTTCATACGTGAAACGATGAACGAATTAATAAGTGATTTTGCTCTATCAGAGGAAAGGTATCTCCTGATTGATTTTATCTGCCTTAGATGGAAAAAGCCAGAACTCATAGCTTTTGAAATTTGCGATCAAGAGAAAGACTTTGTCTAGAATGAAGAGAATGGGGCCTAGGACAGAACACTGGGGAACTCCAAACTCGACGAGAGTTTTAGGTGATGTACATTTATTGAATGTTACTGAGGATACTCGTCCAGACAGGTGCGATATCATCCATTGGAGATCACCTCGAACGCTAAATTCGGTTTCAAGCACACTTAATAAAATACTATGATCTACTGTGTCAAATGCCGCACTCATATCAAGAACAGATATCAAATCCAACTCACCTGCTTCCGTCCTGATGATCAAGTTGAAATTACCCACAAAAGAACAGTTTCCATTAAATGAAACCGTCGATAAACCGATTGATTTTTGGCAAACAAATGAGCGGAGTCAATTGTTTGACAACGATTGTCTCAAGCAGTTTTGACAGGAATTGTAGGTTGGATATTGGCCTGTATTGTCAGTATTAAGATTTTGTGTTTTTAGTATCGGAGTAATTTTTTAGTGTTCCCGGTACAATGGATTTACTAGAGACTTCTGGATAATTGCGGTAATTACAGGCGATATATGCAGAAGACAATGTTTTAGGAGCCAAGCAAGTTATGGGGTCTTGAGCGCATTGCTTGTTTGGGCATGACTTCACATCACAGCACGTATGACATTTTCTTCCGTTACTGCTGTAAAAGTAGTGAAATTACTAGAAAGCGTACTTGGTGGTGCGACAGAAGGCAATTCTACCCCACCGAAGGCCCGAATTTTTTCAACTATACTTCTATAATATGTTGCGAGACTATCCGTTTCAAGATATGAATCTACCTTGATGTTTCTCTCCCCAGACAAAGTCTTTGTATTTTGCCACAGTTTTCGAGGGTCGTTTTCTGACTCAATTTGTTCAAACAAAAGTAAGATTTTTTCTGCGTTACTTCTTCCTTGTAAGCATTTTGTTTCGCAATCCAAAGTTGCCGATTGCTGAAAGTCGGGTTTCGTCCGTAAAAACTCTCAAATTTCCGCATTAAACTTTTGGTTTTTGAGAAATTGAGCATCCAAATAAGATGTCATATTTAGAATATTAGAATAAGCGCTAAGCCATGTTGTTTTGTGTTGTGGGCAGCAATTAAAACAGTTTTTTTTTATCGATATGTGACCACTGGTTCCTTGGACAAACGACACGGCAAACTATTAGAATATTATTATTTATTTTAATATTATTATGTCCATTTGAATGCACTATTTTTTTTAAAACTATATTTTACATTTCTTACTACAATTTAGTAATGTTGGCCTTACTGGGTGGCTTACCCGTGCTGGGGTCTGAGTAACTGAGTACTATGTAATGTAATTATTTTATACTTGTTTATGTAAAACCCCACGGGCAAAAATGAAAAAAATAAATACATAAAAATTGACTAGCAATTTGGTCGCCTCTGTTGGTAGGGTTTCTCCGCACTATTTTAACTTGCCACATTTGAAAGAACCCCGTGATTGTGGTTCTCTTCACACGAGTTTTAGAGGTCTTTGGAGTGATGTCACTTCTTGGAATGGTTATTGGAGGGTCATCATAGTTATTCTGACGTCTGCTTTTGCTGTCCAGAGAAACTAAATTTTTGACGGATTCAGCTTCAATCTACTTGAAGTTATCAGCGAGTAATTTCTTCTCAGATATGCGAATTTTCAGACTGGCCTATATCTTCTGGAAAGCAATAAAAGTAAACTTGCTATTCATCAGCGTAGCAGTGGGATAGATGGCCAAATGATTCGATTATTTCCTTTTTTGGGCAATGAAAAAAACCTTGTTATTCTTTCGAGTTCCTTGAGTTGCAGTTTTTGAACCCCCCTCTCTTATCCACAAGTGTTACATACATGAAGCAATGAACAGAATTGTTAACACGCTGCTTACGCCTGCACCGTGATGTTCTTGACAACGTTGAAGGTGCACTTCTGATTGAAATAAGAATTGCCGTATTGCGTAGGGCATCTAAATAATTATTACGAACTTATATGTGGATTCAAATATTACAGTGAGTCATGGCTATTGGCAGAGTTTCGTTAACGTTTGTATCATACACGTCATCGAGTAAGTTACATATCCACAACAGATATTTAATCTGTTAATATATTTTGTCTTACTGGTCGTTAGGTACAAGCATGTAACTATGATTGTCCATACTCTTTGAGTAAGAGTAATAAACTAATTGTAATTTTTCGAATGGATCGCCTCATTTTAATAGTACGCCATTTTCTGGTCATTAATTTTATTCGATAAAATAGAGTAGACTTGTCGCTCAGGCTGAACGTTTCGATATGACTTCATTTATCGTCCTAAAAAGTGCAACAAAAAAGATTTCTGCAATGGTAGCATTTTCTAAACCGGTAAACTGATGTTGGCAAAAATATCTGCTTATCTGACGATAAAATGCTCACAGAAAATACCCTTGTTAAGACGTTTTTTTTTTATGTTTCTTTATTCATTGAATTGCTTGTTACATGCATTGAGGATTTTTCGACCACCATGCTAAGCACATGCCCGTGTTATGGTGGTCGATTTTCTATACATTAACATAAAGAAGGTGTTTCTGCTATCGTGGTATACGAGTACACGCCGTCAGATGGAATGCAGGAAAACACTTCTTCTTCTTGACATATAAATTTATTAAATCACAATATAATTGCAGAGGATCTTATTTTCCTCTGCTCAAACTTAAACTGAAAGAATTAAGGTCTAGTTTCCTTTATTCTTCAGTTTTCCCTAGGTTTACATAAACCTAGTAATTATCTCACGACTGACTGCGTAGGTACGCATGTACCTACCAGTTATTTCAACACTAGCTCCTGCGTAGGTACGCCTGTACCTACCAGTTATAGCAATACTGTCCTTTTTCTGGGAGGTATCTGTATTTAAACTATATTCTGAAGGACATATTACAAAAATAAAGTTGTTCCACAAAAAACATTCTTAAACATAAAAGATAATGCTCTTAACTATCCTAAATGATACAAACGTGACTTAAACAATACAAATATTTTAGAGAAATTATTTTAAGGGAGATGAAACTTTATTTGGGGTTTTTATTACTATAGGACAGGGGTGGGAAAGATATTGGAAAATATTTTTAGGCATAATGGTTTAACTAGGGTGATCATAAAATAGAGAGCGAACAGCTCTATTTGAAAGCTGCCGCCGCTTGAAGTAAAATGTCACGAATTCTCAAATCATAAATGATACACAAACAAGACAATATTTTTATAAAAATACTAGGCCAATGAATTGTTTTATTGTAGGGTCGAATCTGCAAATGTGGGAAACTACACTAACTTTGAAAATACGAACTGTGAGAACTGGCCTGAAGGCTAAATTTTATTGAGCAATATGTAAAAGTCGCATTCTGGAAGATCCATATAAGAGAATATAAAAGAATATAAAATAAAATTTTATTAAAGAATATTTAAGAACATAAAATAATGTAAATGACTATATAGTAATATAAGGAAGTATGGAAGAGTACAGTAGAATATAAAAATAGTATGAAAGTATAGAACATAAATAACGTGAAAATAGTATGAAAGTAGAACATAAATAATGTAAATGACTATATAGTAATATAAGGAAGTATGGAAGAATACAGTAGAATATAAAAATAGTATGAAAGTATAGAACATAAATAACGTGAAAATAGTATGAAAGTAGAACATAAATAATGTAAATGACTATATAGTAATATAAGGAAGTATGGAAGAATACAGTAGAATATAAAAATAGTATGAAAGTATAGAACATAAATAACGTTTGTTATAATAGCATAATATTTGGTTAATATTAGTTGGTTTTGAAGTGTTGAACTTAGAGTATAATATATAGGTGTATGCATACACATACAATATACTTGTACGTAGGTATGTACCTACGTTGTATTCGAAGGTAGGCGGTTGTGCGATGTATCCCAAAACCTCGCTTGTGCTTGTGCGATGAATTGTTAATAGTAAATACATGTGTTGATAACGCAATGGGTGAGCAGATTGTGTGTGACAGCTGAATCGGTATCTATACGGTACTGTAGACTGTAGGTAGTAGGTTCACCTACATTTCTCTCCGAATGAGATCACATTATTCCTTCAAGTAGGTCACTCTTCAAACGAATCTGAGAAACAATTCTATGATTAGTATTTTACAATGCTCGGATGAGGGAATCACTTTCATTCTGAAGTTACATGAATTATTCGTAACTTTTTTGTTCAATTATTTTACAAGCAATAATTATTCGCCTGAAACACTCATACACATTTAAAAATCTCCTGATAAAAGATACATGACGGTTCACCAAAAAAGTTACGAATCCAAGTCCCGAAAAGTCTCCAGTCAACAGAGTGACTGGGGAAATAATACTTGTATTGACTGGTATCGCCTTCTCTTTCATTGCAAACCTGTGTCAATTTATTAATTGGTTATTCTTTATAATATGTTAAGTTCTGTAAACTGGCTCCTACTGACCAAGAAGATACTCATTGTACTGGATGTTATTGTTTTCAGAATTCGTAATATTCGTAGTTTGGATTGTTTCCTGATTACTTTATATGGACTGGCGCCAATGATGTATACAATATTCTGACTGTTATGCTTAAAATTGCATTGTAAAGTTGTGTAAATTCGTATAGTGTTTTTATTTCTTTGTTATGTTCTGTGAGTTGGCTCCTGATGGCCGAGGAGATTATCATGACTGTTATTCCTCATAAATTCGTTGAAATGTCATCTAAATTCGTAGCTTGGATTATTACCTTGTTGCATTACGTGAACTGGATCGAATTGGCAGAAAGGAGGTACTCTTTAACCTGGATATTATCGCTTTCAGTTTCATTGTAAAGTTGGGCGCGTGCCTAGCTTCTCTTTTACCTCATTAAGTTTTGTGGATTGGCTTCAACTGATAATGAAAGTAATATTGAAACTGATTGATCTATGGGCAAGGTTTATGCTCTGGTGTTTATTGTATTGGAACAGAGATTTGATCTTACCCGGAAAATGGGTGAAAGTTACAAGATAAAACTCTTCCGGATTATATTCGTTTTTTGAGGAAATAATATTTTGTGGTAGATTCCCAACCTACACCCAGAGAGAACACTTCTCCCAGCTAAGACATTATCGAAATTAATTGTAAGTTGATTTTCCAAGTTAGTGTTGCCCAGCTTTTATGCAGGTTTCAATTATATTTGGGTATTTCACAGATAATAGAAGAGTAAGAAAGAGGCTAAAACAAGCAATAAGAAGCGAAAAGAAATCGGCTAAGAGAGATACCAACAGACTCGAAAGGTCGGCAAAAAGTAAGAAGAAACAAGAAGAGCTAGGAAGAGGCAAAACGAGCCAAGAAGAGGCGAGAAGATGTAAAAAATAGCAAGAAAAAACAAGAAAATCCAAGAAGAGTCTAGAAGGGCTAAGAAAAGACTAGAAAAGATAATAAGAGGACAAGAAGAACTTACAAAGGTCGAGATGATGCAGTGAGCGAAAAAAGAGACGAGACTAGCCAACAATGGGTGAGAAGATGGAATAAGATACTTGAAGAGCTAAGAAGAGACTTAAAGATTCCAGAAGAAGAACACTGAAAAAGAAACAAGAATAACAAGTAGTAGTAAGAAAATGCAAGAAGAAACAAGAAAAGATAAAAAGGGGCGAAAAGATCCACAAAGATACAAGGGGAGGCAAGAAGAGCAAAGAAGAGACAATATTAGCCAAAACGTGGCGAAAATATGCAAGAAGAGTAATAATTTTAAATATTCTACTGGAAGTTATCATGTTGTTGTTTTGAATCCTTTCCAGTTACTTACCTTCCAATTTATACTCACGTGTTCAATTTAGTTGTAGGTATACATTTATTATATTGTTATTATTGCTTTTGTGTAGTGCTTTTATTGATTGCTGCTGCGTTGAAATTTTACAATACATTATGTTTTGAATTTTAACTGGTTATTAGTATATCAGTTAACTTTAAATTTTTGAAATTATTAGTTATTAGTATATCAGTTAACTTTAAATTTTTGAACTTTAGCTGGTTATTAGTATATCAGTTAACTTTAAATTTTTATTTATTTGTGTTCTTACATCTTCTGTTATTTTTTATTTTTTATTTACAATATTGTATTTTTGTAAATCTCTCAGGCCACGGGTACAGAACCCTTAGTTTTTTTTAATATTCTTTATTATTATTATAATTTTAAGTGAAAATATGTTATTGGATTTTATCTTTATTATTTAGTTTATTTTTATATATGTTAATAATCTGTTGATTTTCCCAAATAAATAAAATAAAATAAAATAGACTAGAAGAAACTAGAAGTGTCAGTAAGGGTCGATAACAAGTGAGAATATGCAAGAGACAAAAAGAACCAAGAAGATGCAATAAGAACTAAAAAATAATATAATAATATAAGGGACGAGAAGCGGTGTTAAGGAATAAGAATAGATATAAGAGACAAGACTATTCAAGAAGGAGCGAGATGATGCGAACATATGTAATACGAGCCAACGCGAGTCAAGAAGAGGTAAAAAAGCCAAGAGAAACTAGAAAAAAAAGAAGAGAGAATAAGATACAAGAAGAGACAAGATGAACCAAGAGAGCCAAAAAGAGGCGAATAAATGTAAGAAGAGGCAAAAATAATGAAGTGATAAAAAAGAAACAATAACGTTCAATCAATTCCTTTGTTCCTGCCCATCCTAAATTCCAAAATTGACTAAATTCTATCCTCCTTCCCATATCCTCCGAGCAAGTGTTCCAAGTACTAAAAAAATAGTGCCCCTTGGTGTACCGATCTCACCGGGACAGGAGTGCTCCTGGGTTGGTACAGTCGTATCGTATCGTAATCCACCATCATTTAATTATTCATTGTTAATAAAAAAGTTTAAAAATTAAAAATAAATTGAATCTATTTATTTATTGTCATAAACCCAGCTCAGATACGGGGCCCCCATCGAAGCCAGAGTGAAGTAAGCTCGGAACCTGGAAATAATAATAATAATAATAATAATAATGATTTATTGTCTTCTTTTCTTATTAACACATAGATATAATGATATCCTCACTGGGATCTCCCGTGCTGAGGATGTCATTTACATATTATAATTTAATTATAAGAAATTAATATTACAACAAAGTATAATGTAGTATATATATATTTTTTAAGTAATTTTAAAATAAGTAAGGTACTGTTTTTTGGTATAGTTCAGTTGATTCTGTTTTAGTCTGTGTTTGATTTCAGTAAATTTTCTATTTCAGATCTTCCTATGTTAAGTATCCAGCTTTTTATTTCAGATTTAAATGTTAAAGTGTTGAGGTTTTTGAGTGTGAGTGGTATTTTGTTGTAGAGTTTAATACTGTGATATAAGAAGCTTTTTTGCCCAAAAGTTGTATTTGTAATTATTTGTTGGATAAGTTTTTGATCATGAGATCTAGTGTTTCTATTGTACGTGTTTGTTGTTATTTCTTGTGTTTTGTGTTTATGAATGTAAATGAGTATAGTTTTAGAATATAGTTGTTTAATAGACATGATGTTAAATGCGTCGCGCGTAGGGTGTATTATAATACACTGAGAGTAGCAATACAAGAATGCTACTCTCAGGAATGGTATATTTAATTTAAGAGTATGAAAGCTTAAAAAGGTAAGTTTTTTGTTTAGACCTGAATTCTGTTGGACCAAGGTCTACTCCCTCTTTCCACAGGACCCTCCACACAGCGTCACCAAAGATGGCATTCGCCCGGAGGGAAAATTATTTTTCTCGTGTGGAGTCTTAAAATGTTTAATTTGTGGGACTCCATTTAATTTAACCACTTTTTTTAAATTTCATACTATTATTCATACGAATAATTGTTTTTTGGATATTCTATAATAATAATTGTTGTAATATGGCAATGAAATAACATTCAGTTGGTAACACTACATGCACAGGAAGTAGGTGTCAAAAGTATAAGTCTCTGTAATGGCTGTAATGTGTGTGCTCTGCTACAATAAACGTTATTTTGGTTATTAAAGATCACCATCTATTATTTATCTAGACTACAATAATATTACATTTAATTATCATAAAACTATGTGTCAATATGTTCATTTTTCGTTCATATTTTTATGTAACCAAATTAGAAACAGATATGTTGTTATAAGGGGAAAAATTACATTCACTTTTCTCACAAAATTATCCGATTGCCCAAGTAAACGAACAAAGATTAGCAGATCAAAAGCGAGCAATTTCCAAAAATAATTAAATTCCTGTAGTCACATTAGAACAGATTAAAAGATAAGTAGCAGATAGATTGCAAATGGGAAATAATTTAGAAAAATTTAACACAAGTAATGTCATATCAGATGCATTGAATGTAGATAGTTTGGATAATATTCTAGTCGAAATATCTAATGATATTACAGTAGATTAAAATAACTTAGATGTTATTTATAATCTTAGGGAAATCAACATTGCAAATTTAAACTTTTTTATGATAATGCAGTAGAATTAGCTAACTTACTTCATAATAATATAAACAGATATATAGATGTAGAGCCAACAGTTATACCAAAATTACCAAAATTGCATACGTCAAAGAAATTATCTAAATTAATTTTTGAATTATATAACATAATTTTACCAAAAATCATATTTGAGGAAATTAGTTTTTTAGATCTTCATACAATAGTATATGCTACTGCATATTTGTAATAAGCTAGGAATTAAATTATCATCTTCTGATGATAGATCATATAGTTATAGTAAACCAGAATGGCAGATCAGATTAGAAAATGATGTAGTATTTTTAAGAAGTAACATAGCTAGAGTAATAGAATATAAAAATGGAAATAGAAGTAGGAAAATTTTGAAACATGTAGATGAAATTGGGAGAAAATTTGGTTATAACATTGATAGTCATAATAATGAAAATATAATCAATGATTTATTGGATTTATTAAAACAAAAATTAGGCGTAAAAGCTTGTAGATTAAAAAGATATAATTATACGTACCATAAAAAAATAATAACAGATTATTCCAGAAAAAAAAATGGGTGTGTCAAGCCTACGCAAGACAGAAGTGAAACTTCTAGTATTCTTCTCTCTCTCTCTTTTCATTTCATTCTCTCTTTTTTTCTGTCTATTGACATATTTATAAGTAGCATGTGATAAAAAAAATTAAAAGTTATAAAAAAAGAAAAAAAAAATTAGTTAAAGCGGGGATCGAACCTCGGTTCTTCACGACCACAGTCGTGCGCTCTGCCTGTAGACAGCGAAGATGAGTTAGGAGAGTGAGTTAAACTAGGTATATAATATTTACACCTTGCTAATGTTTTCAGTATTATTAGGGCTTTTTTATACTAATTTTCATATATTTATTGGCAGGTAGAGTAGAAATTAATATTGTTTAGCGTTTGCCAACGACCATACCATGTTGAACACACCGGTTCTCGTCCGATCACCGAAGTTAAGCAACATTGGGCGCGGTCAGTACTTGGATGGGTGACCGCTTGGGAACACCGCGTGCCGTTGGCCTATTTTTTATTTTAATTTCATGTTTTTTTTATTTTTTTATCATTACTATAATTAATAATATCATAAAATTCTTTAACTTTTCAAGTATGCTACAGGCCTAAAATATTACTTAGTGGATTGATATTATGGTCAACCATTGAAAAAAAAAATTCCTACAAACTTATTAATGTAATTACGATCTTTTTCAAGCGCGTATGTAATGATTATTTTTATCAACCTCGCACACACCTTGCTAATTTTTTCAATATTATTAGGGCTTTTTTATACTAATTTTCATATATTTATTGGCAGGTAGAATAGAAATTAATATTGTTTAACTTTTGCCAACGACCATACCATTTTGAACACACCGGTTCTCGTCCGATCACCGAAGTTAAGCAACATTGGGCGCGGTCAGTACTTGGATGGGTGACCGCTTGGGAACACCGCGTGCCGTTGGCCCATTTTTTATTTTAATTTTATGTTTTTTTTCATTTTTTTATCGTTAACATCATAAAAAATTTTATATCATTCTTTAACTTTTCAATTATGCTACAGGCCTAAAATATTACTTAGTGGATTGATATTATGGTCAACCATTAAAAAAAAAAAATTCCTTAAAAACAAAAAAATAATATTCCATGGCCGAGAATCGAACTCGGATCAACTGCTTCGAAAGCAACTATGCTGACCATTACACCACCAACGCCAGTTGTCGAGATGAGCTAAGAAGCATTTATATTTTACTTCAAAACTTTTACTACATCAAATGAACTTTAATCGGTCCCGCATTTTCGTTTCGGTCATGAGTTGGTTTTACTCCTCGAAATTGCATGACGCGCGTAAAGAAGTTTCACTTCAAAAAGAAAAAATATTTTATTCCAAAATTGACGATAAACAAAATATTATTTCGAATAATAATATTCCGTTGCTATCTGAATCAGATATGCGCGATTTTTGGACTAAAATTTGTAGTAAAGATGTAAAACATAACGAGTCAAGTCCCTGGATAGAAAATGAAGAACTCAATTTTTCATGCATTGAACAAATGAGTTTTTCTAAAATATCGGTTGAATTCTTAAACAAAATTATAAAAAATACTCATAATTGGAAAGCCACGGGTCGCGATTGGATATATAATTCTTGGTACAAACGTCTGACTACTTTACACCCTCTTTTGGCAAAAAATCTTTCAAAATTTGTCAGTCAACATCAAAATTTTCCAAATTTTCTAACTAAGGGCATTACTTATATGTTGCCCAAAAGCGAAAATATTAATAATCCTCTCAGTACAGAGCCATTACATGTTTACCGACAATATACAAAATTTTAATCTCTTGCTTGACAAATTTAATGTATACTCATTTAGATGAAAAAAATATTTTATCTGAACAACAAAAAGGTTGTCGCAGAAAACATATGAGATGTAAAGAACAATTAGTTATTGATTCTGTAATTCTAAAACAGATTCAAACTCGAAAACGTAATTTACATACTTGCTATATAGACTACCAAAAGGCTTTCGATAGTGTCCCGCACTCGTGGCTGATCAAAGTATTAAATATATATAAAATTAACCCCATTATTATTAGCTTTTTGGAAAATATTATATCCTTTTGGAATACCGATTTACCTATCAATTTAAAAGGTAAGAAAATAGTAATACCGGGCATCTCAATTAAAGGAGGAATTTTTCAAGGAGACTCATTGAGTCCTCTTTGGTTTTGCTTAGCATTAAATCCTCTATCTAAAATGTTAATTAAAAGCAAGTTTGGAATAAAAGTTAAGAATACAAGGGAGAGTAGTACAATTTCGCGTTTATTATATATGGATGAAATAAAATTATTTTCGAATTCTGAACAAAATTTAGAGAAAATGATCAAGGTAGTTAAAAACTTTTCAGATGATATGAAAATGACTTTTGGTTTAGATAAATGTATAACGATCCATATAGAGAAAGGCAAAATTGTAGATGGGGACGAGAGTATATTTAGAAATTTCCAAATTACTAGTATGAAAGGGGATGAGGTTTATAAGTATTTAGGATACCCACAATCAAATAGATTAGACCATACTAGTATTAAAAATGATATTAGGATTAAATTTCAAACTAGCATCAGGAAAATTTTAAAATGCAATCTATCTGCTAAAAATTTAGTAAAAGCAATAAATACTTGGGCAATACCTCTATTAACGTACTCATTTGGCATACTTAAATGGTCTAATACAGATTTATATGACTAAGAAAGATTAATTAGAACTACGATAACAAAGTTTAATTGCCATCATCCAAATTCAGCTATGTAACGAGTTAATTTACCTAGAAATTTATGAGGTAGAGGTATAATCAAAATAGACTTCTTTGAAACATAATCAGGTAGAAATGCTAAGAACTTTTTTCCATAGGAAAGCTCATAGCTCAGAAATGCACAAAATAATTTGCAAGGCAGATAAAAATATTACGCCTTTAAATTTATACGATGAGGATGCAAACATTTTTATAAATCCCAACCAGGAATTATTAGATTCCTGGTCAAATAAAATTTTACACGCAAAACACTTTAATTATCTCAACCAAAACAAATTTTCGTCAAACAAACGGTTGAGTATTGGAGAGTTGAGCGCAGAAATAGAAGGATTTATGCTTGCCATTCAGGATAGAGTCATTAATCCTAAAAATTATAGGAATCATATAATCAAAGATACAAATCAAATTGATGATTTGTGTAGAAAATGTTTGGCTTTTCCGGAAACTATAGAACATATTATATCGGGATGTTCTATATTAGCACCGTCCGAGTATACATTTAGGCACAATCAAGTTTTAAAAATAATTCACCAAAGTTTGGTAATTAAACATAACTTGATTGACTGCCGTAATATAGTACCATATTATGAATACGAACCAAATTCATTTTTAGAAAACGAATTTTATAAAGTATATTATGATAAAACTATACTAACAGACCGAACGATTAGTCATAATAGACCCGATATAGTTTTACATGACAAAATTAAAAAATAACTTATATCATTGATGTTGCTATTCCAAATTCCTGTAATATTCAGAAATCTATTAATAAAAAAATACACAGATTTAGGAAATGAAATAAAAATAATTTGGCATTATCAGACTATACAAATATTACCATTCGTTATTTCGGCTGCTGGCATTATACCTAGCTCTCTCATTAAAAATTTAGGCGTATTAGATCTATCAAAAAAATTATATATAAAGATTCAAAAGTCGGTCATTTCGAATACATGTAGGATAACGAAAGATTTTTTAAATATTTATGTTGAGTGATCAGTAGGATTTATAGGCCCTGTTACAAGTTCTACCGAGCCGAACCCTCTGATATGAAAATATCTGGAGTCTTAAACTCAAACATTTATTTCCCGAGTCAAGAGGATTATATATTATAGAGGTTATTTTTGCTATTGCATCTTGCGTACCTAAATTTTCTCTGAAGCCGAATTGGTTATCATTAATGATTTAATTTGAAGTGATATGTTTAGTTAATTGTGACTTTACGACTTTTTCAAATATTTTTGCTACGTTAGATACAATAGATATGGGACGGTAGTTCGAGACGTCAGATGTAATTCCTGATTTGAAGATCGGGGTTATTATTGTATTTTTATATATTTTTGGGTAAATTCCTTGCTGTATGCTGTTATTAATGATATGTGCAATTGGTTTGGATATTAATTGTCTCATTTGTTTTAATACATTTACTGTGATATTATCAAAACCAGGGCTCGCGGACACTCGTAGGTTGATTATAATTTTTTCTATTTCTATTTGGGTGCATTTTTCAAAATTTTCAAAAATATTTTGGCAAGTTTGTGTGGATGTATTGGTAGTATTTTCAGGTTGGAACGAGTCGATTTTTTTGGCAAGTTTCTCTCCGACTTTAGCGAAGTAGTTGTTGAAAATATTTGCAATTTTAGTTGGTTCTTTTATTGAGTCTATTGTTTCGTTGTCATAAGTTATTTTATTTATTTGTTTATTTTTATTACCGTTGCCGATAATGTTGTTAATTGTAGCCCAGACTTTTTTGTTATCTTTACCACTAACTTCAATTTTTACCTTGTAGTAATTTTCTTTTGTTTTTTTAATTAAATTTGTAAGATTGTTTCTGTATTTTTTATATAATTCTAATAAATTTAAGTCATTAGGTTGTTTTCGGGTTTGATAAAATAGTTTTTCTTTATTCCTAATTGGGGTAACTATTCCATGGGTGATCCAGGGCTTAATTTTTCTATGTTTTGATTTAGGTTTAACGTTTTTATGTATAGTTGCATTTATTATGTGTTCGCGAAGTGTTTTTTCGAATATAATTGAAGATTTTTCGGCATCTTCGGTGTTTAATGTTTCTACCCATTTTTCCAATTTCAATTTTTATTCAAGAAGTTATATGTTTAAGGTTTTTATGTTATACTGTTTTAATGCAGTTTTGGAAAAGGACATTTTTTTTAAATGAAGAATTAAAAAACACGTGTAGTGATCGGTAATGTTTGTTTTCCAAATGACAGGTGTTAATTGTGTAGTTGTGTCAGCCTTAGTCCAGATATGATCAATACATGATGGGTTTTGTAGGGGCACAACTCTAGTGTAATCGTTTATACATGAAATGAAGTTAAGCTCAGCCATCGTATTAAGTAAATCATTTTTTTGACGCTGTTTGAATTTAGACCTATATTTATATTGAAGTCACCCGTCGCTATAGTATTTTGACATTTTGTTTTGTTTATTACATCTTTGAGGTTCTCTATAAATTGTTGAGTTTTTGATCCGTGGGTTCGGTAAACAGCAATAACTTGATAAATCTGATTATTTACTTTAAATTTTAATGCTACACAGTTCGTGAGGGTCATGTTTATTTCTTTATAAGATATATCTTGGTGTTTTTGGTTAACGTAAATAACTATGCCACTATTCTTGTTAATGTGTGTTTTCGTCAAAATACAAGTTAAGTTCGGTAATTGTGGTATATTATCTATATTTACTGTATTAAGGTGTGCCTCTGTCAAAACAATACAGTCGAGTTCAGTTTTTAAAAGACTAAGGGTGCATAATAATTCATTAATGTTTTTGTAAATGCTCCTAATATTTAAGTGCATAATTACTAATGAGTTTGTCATATTTTTGAAAACAAGGTTACATTCATCAACATTATTACATACTTCTTCTGTTATATTATAAGTGCTATCTAGTTCATCCGTGATAATATTATTCATCAGAATTTGAAAACGTGTGTCTTATATGAGAGTAGTTGCGAATATATAACATAAGCTTATAAATAATATATAACATAAGCATGAAACGTATGTAGAATTTAGGTATATAAATAATATAAGACATAATGTTATAAAGAAGATAAAATATAAGCAAATAAAGAATGTAAAATGTAAGCTTTAGCATATAAGATATACGAGAGATATAAGTGTTTAGTTGGTGTCAATATTTAACATAAGCATATACAATATATATGGCATAAGAATAGGTATATAAAGTGTAAATATAATTGTTGAAAATATAAGACCTAAGCACGTAAAGAATGTAAAGTATAATCATATTAAGAATGTAAAACATGAGCTTATAAATATTATAAAACATAAACATATAATGAATATTAAACGAAAACATAAGCATATAAAGTATACAAAAGATATAAGTTAGTATAATCATTGTAAAATGTATTTTTTTATAACTAAATAAAAACATACAAAAAAAAATATTTGTCAAGCTAAAACAATCAGGGTAGGTACTGGCCGAAGCTACAACCGCATGTATATTCAGCTCTGTCTGTCTATCTCAGTATGTCTCCCTTGCATTGTTTGGCAGATGATTCAGATTGTGTTCCACTATTCTGTATAATATAGCAACTGTGATGGTGGGTTTCAGCACGTGCAGCATGGGCGAAGGCTTGCTGACGCTGAGCTACGGCAAGCACCGTGCGTGCATCGCTGCCGAGGTGGGCGCGGCGTGGCGCGGCGGGCGGCACGCTGACGTGCGCTTCCACTGCGAGGGCGGGCCGCCCCTGCACGCTCACCGCATCGTGGTGGCCGCCGCCAGCCCTCTCATAAGGTAATATATACCTTTCTGCATTTCTGAATTTCTGTGTTTTTGCGGCGTGGTCAGGAGGGTGGGTGGCACGCTGACGTGCTCTTCCACTGCGAGGCAGGCCGCCCTTGCACGCTTACCGAATGGTGGTGGCCGCTGCGAGCCCTCTCATAAGGTAATATACACCCTGCTGCCTTTCTGCAGCGTGTGCCAGAGGGCGGTACGCTAACGTGCTCTTCCACTGCGAGGCAGGCCGCCCTTGCACGCTCACCGAATGGTGGTGGCCGCTGCGAGCCCTCTCATAAGGTAATATACACCCTGCTGCCTTTCTGCAGCGTGTGCCAGAGGGCGGTGCGCTGACGTGCTCTTCCACTGCGAGGCAGGCCGCCCTTGCACGCTCACCGAATGGTGGTGGCCGCTGCGAGCCCTCTCATAAGGTAATATACACCCTGCTGCCTTTCTGCAGCGTGTGCCAGAGGGCGGTACGCTAACGTGCTCTTCCACTGCGAGGCAGGCCGCCCTTGCACGCTCACCGAATGGTGGTGGCCGCTGCGAGCCCTCTTATAAGGTAATATACACCCTGCTGCCTTTCTGCAGCGTGTGCCAGAGGGCGGTACGCTAACGTGCTCTTCCACTGCGAGGCAGGCCGCCCTTGCACGCTCACCGAATGGTGGTGGCCGCTGCGAGCCCTCTCATAAGGTAATATACACCCTGCTGCCTTTTTGCAGCGTGTGGCAGAGGGCGGTACGCTGACGTGCTCTTCCACTGCGAGGCAGGCCGCCCTTGCACGCTCACCGAATGGTGGTGGCCGCTGCGAGCCCTCTCATAAGGTAATATACACCCTGCTGCCTTTCTGCAGCGTGTGCCAGAGGGCGGTACGCTGACTTGCTCTTCCACTGCGAGGCAGGCCGCCCTTACACGCTCACCGCATCGTAGTGGACGCCGAATTTAACCTTCTGTATAGAAGTAAATATTTTTCATTCATTTGTATTATTTTCCTAAGATATTTATAGTGCACTTTCAGAATAATTATCTCACTCGGTCCATTGATAATTATTTGAGAAACAATTTTTGTGTTTCCCATTCTATTCACTCCCCAATGTAAAAACATAACATTTGACACTCAAGGCGATTTCCGTTAGTGGTAGATTTTTTAACGTAAATACCTAAACAGGTAAAGGTCAAGATATCAGCGCCAGAATATGGAACTACATTTTTTGTAAAAGCTGCAATCTCGTTAAATGTTTCCGAAATAAAAAGCGTTGCCGTATTCTACTAGCCCTTAGAAGACACGAACTTAGTACCCCATTAATTAATTATTATTATTTTTTTTTCAGACATACCTACTGGTTAAAATTTTCGACAAAATCCCGTTGATGTCTTTGAATGCATTGGTGAAAGCTTTGTCTTTTTTCCCCTTATTTTTTCCAAACATTTTTTCCCAACATTTTTTTTAAACTTAAAAAAATACGTACGTAAACAATTCAAACAAATAAAAGTTAAGGGAATCCACAAAGGCACTGCCTGTGCTTGGTAATATAAACAAATAAGAAGAGAAATAAACTTTTTAGATTAAAAACACACTTTCAGAAATTTTGTTATGTTAAAATATTTTTTTAGACACAACATTCGAGATTTCGAGCCCCATGACGTGAGCTCCACTCTCCAAAATGGCGTCATGTCCATACGTTCTGTAACAATGTCGTTTTTCTGCAATTTAATAGGTGTTATATTGCAAAGACACAATTTTTGATAAATAAATACCTATCGAGTTCTTTAACGATTCCAATTGATTTTTTGATGTTCATAACTTCAGAACCTTTAATTTTATGGAATATACTAACATAACATCATATTTTCTAAGTTGGCGAGGCGCATCTTCGAGGTTCCGTAAATGATATTTTTTGTTTGTTCATCAAAATGTCGAAAGCAACAGTATCAAAACTATTACAATTATTTCCAACTTGATTAACGAATTACCTTGCATTATTTACTGGGCTAATAGTAGTTAATATTGTTTATGGTAACTTAGGATAGAATAGTTATGTATTCGAATTCCATACGAATTAAATAATCTTTTATTTGTTAAATAGGAAAATTTTGGACGACACACCCCTGCAAGATTACCCCGTGGCCATACACATGTCGGGGATAGAAAGCAAACTCATGCGACATCTGTTGGATTTTCTGTACAGTGGACAAGCGTATATTGAGGTTTGTTTCTTCGATAGACTACTTGACTTTTTCTCGGCACTTGATTATTTTCTGAAAGAGTTAATATCTAAAAAATAATGTTCATTACAAGTATACGTCAATCCCGACGAAGAGACCATTGGTTTCGAAACATGACCATTATTATTATTTAATTTTAATGCGAAGCTTAATGCTTAATCACTATTTTGATTAATCTTTATAACGAATTGGTTTACATTATGAATACCAAAAAATATGCTTTAGATGAATTGAAAATTTTTCTATCGTTTCGCTTAAGTAGAATACAAATAAATAAATAAATTACTCAACAAAAAATATAAATGCAAATTACAAAAAAAAAAAATCAATAGAAATTTATGAACGCGTAAAAGAAACAACTTAAAAAATACAGTAGGTATTATAGCTAAGATTATCTGTGACAATTTAACATGATTAACTTTTTTTGCTTTGTTATAAAATTATTTACAAAATAAATAAAAACTAGTTTTGTGCTTGAAATCGAACGTTTCTAGACTCCGTTTGTCGAGCGATTTTAATGCCTATTACCTACAATATAAGGTATATTTTTGGATTTTAGCTTCCTCTTAATAGTGTTATATCCAAAGAGCCTTACTATAAACCGTGTTTTAAATTTTACCCAACCGATAAACTACCATTAATGTATGTGAAAATGGTTGTTGTATTATTTAAAATATGTTTATTAAGATTAAAGTGTTTATTTTCATTAAATTTAAAAAAAATGCCCATCACATTACTTACAGTAACCTGTATATGTTTGTATGATAAACTTTTTTGTACTATTTTTGTGCACAAAGAAAAATGAGTTTTGCTGATTTATTTCAAAACAGGATTAACAGGTTAAAAACAGGATTGCAGGCCGTTCCCTAATAAACTTTTAGAATATTCATAGTTTATCGGAATACGTGTTCATGCACCTGCGTTAGTCCGGACAATGTTCAATGACGAAATGTGAAAATATTAGATTTTTTATGAACATGTGTACCGACATCCGGATATCACATTTGTGTTTTACTAAAAGTTTATTAGTAAACCTATCATTTCATTCACCAAAGGCCTGAAATCCCATTTTTAACTAGATTGCGAATAGTTTGAAGAGATTTATAGTAAATTAGGAATATTTTATATCAGTACGATTTCTCCGTGTAACAGAATTACTCTTCATAAACTTACAGAAAAAAAAACTAATAGACATTTTTAACTTCTCTCTTTATCCACTTTCAGACGAAATGTTTTCTTTTTTAGTGCTAAAATAATCACCATGTATATTCGTATTATTTCAGTCGTATGTTTTAATTTTAGCTACAGTATATTAAAGAGTGATTTTTCGCAAATAATATATTAATTCAATTTTAATTTAACCCTTTTTGCTAAATTAAAACATACGAAGGCATTTCATTGCTTTAATATATTAATTTACTTATTGCTTGATTTAAAAAAGAAAGAATATTTACTAACCATTTGATTGTATTCCAGTCCGGGGAAATCGAAGACATGAGGGAGTTGTTCGAATTATTAGATATAAAATCGGATGTTTGGAAATCAACAAAGGATTTGAGACCGGCCGAATACGAAAGGCACCATGGCAAGATATCTGATAGATCAAGAACGTCTTCAAAAACAGACATCAACAGTAATGAAAGCAACAAAGTAGCGGCGGAGTTAGCAGGAGTTGCCGCGCTGGGAGCGGGAGCTTCATCACACTCGGAGAGCGAGCGTGCCTCGCCGCCCGCGGGTTGCAGCAAGGACCCCAAGGGCAGCCACAGCTCGTCACACTCGCAATCACACTCGCAAGACGACCTCGTCAAGGTCAAGAACGAAGTGTTCTCCAACGAGAGTAGCACTGACGAGAAGGAAGAAGGTGAATTGGACGATGAATGTGGAGAGGAGGTGAAGGATTGTGCCAGGGTAGGCAGCAGGAGAAGGAGCTCTCTGAATCCAGTCAATTTATCTCTCGCTAGAAGCTCCGAACATTTTACAAGCGAAACAGAGAACTCGAGAGATATGGATGCAGAAACTGTGGCAGCACAAAAGGTAATTAGACACTCCTCACTTAGTTTGTTTATCTGTTCTCTAAGATATTTATAGACAATTGTTAATTCGAATTTCTACTTTCAGGCTTTATTATCGAGGAGAAGATCGACATCATCGAGTATAGAAGAACATGCGGTAGAAGAATTATATCGAAGGCACCTCGCGGAAAAACTCTCACGAGTGCACGAACACGGAGGATCGCATGGAAGAGTAAAAAGAAAATCTAATTATATCGAACCGTTAGATTTAGATTCTAGAGGGCTAAAGCATGAAGATTATAGTCATTTGAAGCCTCCTGATCAAGATCTCATTTCCCTCGTTCAAACGTCGCCAGAAAACTATGTAGTAACCCCGCATCGGAAACGGCGACCCGGTTTCCACAATTCTCCATCGCAAAACCCGCCCTTCGTTCCGTTTTCTCCGAGCTATCTGGAGGAAATGGCACACTTACGGTATCGAAAGAGCCTGGTGCAGGCAGGAGTCCCTCGCCTGTTGACTCACCCGCTGAGCGCGTCCGCCCCGCCGCACCTGGCCGAGCGAGGGCTGTCGCCCGCCCCCGCGCCCGCGCCGCCCGACCACCGGCCGCCCAGTGCGGGCTCGTGGGGAGCCTGGTCGCTGTGCCAGGCGCAGGTGGGGGCGGTCGACGACGCGCCCCCGCTGTACCCCCCGGCGGACGAGGAGCAGGGCTCCAGCAAGCAGCCGCCTGTGCGCGAGTACCGCTGCGAGTACTGCGGGAAGCAGTTCGGCATGTCTTGGAACCTCAAGACTCACCTGCGGGTGCACACCGGGGAGAAGCCTTTCGCGTGTCGCCTCTGTGTGGCCATGTTCAAACAAAAGGCGCATCTTCTCAAACACCTTTGTTCCGTTCACAGAAATGTCATATCTTCCAGCGAGAACGACGGTCGCTCCAACAGGGCAGGAAGGTTCAACTGTTGCTTCTGCCAAATGTCTTTCGAAGCGATGCCAGAGTTGATCAGGCACTTGTCTGGCCCGCACAACAACTTACTGCTCAGTAAGAACCTTCACGAATGACTGCTCATTCTCGATTAAGCTCGGAGACCAGTGGTCTCTCTTGTAGACGATTGCTCCGCGGGGCTGACCTTTTTAAACTGTTGATATTTTGAGGTTAATTTATTGTCAAATTACCTCAGAAATGTACATAATAGCAGTAATATGATAGTTTTATTCGTTTTATTGCAGAAACCAATAAAAAGGATGGTGGTCCAATTAAAATGTAATTTGTTTAAAAATTATGCATCGGGACCAGTAGACACAGAGATAGTATTTATTTGAATGTTAATTATGAGAATGATTAAAGTACCAATAACACGAACGCACTTCCACCGATATGGATAATAATGTAAAATGTAAAATTTAGCTTAGAGTAAGATACAGGCTGGGATGCACCAGGGGCCAGCAGAATGCACTCCTGCACTCTCAGTCTGCACAGCCGACCACAGCAGTAGTTGCTTCCATCCTCATTCCGGACACTTGACGTTCCTCTCACGGTGTGCTCTTATAAAGAAAGTCCTCCGCCCAGTTTGTAGGTACCTACTGTTCGGAGGCCTCTGGTGCAGCGGCAGGCGGATTGTTTTTACATTTAATCTTGTATATATGTTAATACAGTGTGCTCCTATATATTTTAAACTTTTGTTCGTGTAATGTATTGCACATCTTCGTAGATATTTATTTGAAAGTATTTAAGAAATAGTTTAATGAAAACTAACTGTCCATTAATTTACAATTTAGTGAATCGTTAAGATTTACTCTTCATAAGCTGGTCTCGTTCGTTTGTTTCGCGTTAATACAATGTTTAATAATTCAAATTCTGTAGGAAAGATGTCTAAACATGCGAGAGATTGCATAACATGGCTGTATGTGACGTCTTCTCTGTTCCAGTAGTCTCAATGTATGTTAATTCCATAATAATACATTATATGTGATAGTAGCGACAGGTTTGCCAGTATACTCTTGTTTATAATAACGCCTGCCGCGACCCGCCCAAACCCGACATCTTAATTTTAAAATACGAATGTGTTCACCAAAATTTGTTAATATCCTGCAGTATATTTATAATAAATATACACCAAAGATTTTAACGAAATGCTTAGATCTGTACGAATGTTGTTAGTTGTTGACGAGGAAATGTTAATGTTTTTTATACCTGAAAAGCGAAATACCATAGGATTTTGCATTATTTAAGAAATAATTATTGTGTATTTATGTTATATTATAATATTCAAGTAAATAAAATCACGAAACTAAGTATTAAGCTCAGTTGTTTCACAGAACTTGATAATTAACTTGTAAAAGTTCTTTGAAATAACTAGACTTAGCTAACTGGCATACTTACAATCTAATAACGTGCTTTCAAAGCTTTAAACTGTGTATCTAGAGTTCAATTACGTAATAAAATGAACCTAAAATATCATTATTCTGAACAATTATATAATTTAGTACCCGCATAGGTAAAATTACTATTTCTATAGTCTTACAGGATAATGGCAAAATTTCTATAGTAAAATTATTAATACAACTTGCTAACAGATTTTTCGATGTTAGATAATCTCTAGCCCTGAGCAGTTAATATTGATTATTGATTATTATCAAAATTGGACTTTTTGGTGACTTTCACTTGAAAAAGTTTATTTATTGACCATGCACATACCAGTGAAAAATCATTGATAACTTACGAAGGATTAAAGTTGGTATAATTTTAAAAAGATTTTGTTTTGTAAAAGTGTAATCCAATAAAAAAATATATTATTGATTGACACAAGTGTTCTAAATAATATCGTGTCAAAAAACTTAAAAGCACTTCAAGGCTAAATTAGTAAAAAAAAAAAGTAAAAAAATAAACTAAGCATATTTCTATTATTGAATCTTTACCAATCCTAACCATCGAATATCACGAATCCCTACCACATCTTTACCTGCGTATGAAATCTACGGAAACTTAAAATCTTATATAAAATGTGATTGTATTGTATGTTTTATGTTTAAGCTCATTTGATATTAATTGTATTGTTTTATTAATTTCTATATATTTTATTAAAAAATATATTTTAAGCGATGAAAGAAGCAAACAAAATTTTACGTAATTATTAATTTAATATTTTGGCTATGAAATAATTCAATTAATAATATTTTACCACATTGGAAATTTTGGCAATATATTTATATTAAGACGACACAATAACCTAAAATAAACTAAGGAATATTAAAAGGAACGGCTCCGTGGCCCTTTTCATGCAAAACATACATTTAGATTTTAGTCCAAAATACCTAATTAAACTATATTACTCCGGATAAGTGCTAATTTATTTATTTGAGTTTTAAATAATAAAATATTAGCCATTAAATAATTTAATTTCTCATGATGTTGGATGCAACTTTTTATATTTATTTGTGAGTTAATTAAAAATTATTTTAAAAATAAATTTTACTCTATTTACTATACAAAATAATAATACACGATGAAATAAAAAAAAATTAATTAAAGCATTTTGATGGACTTAAATTCAAATTACAAACGATTGATTTCAGTTGGAACCCAATGTTAGTTCTAGCCAAAAAATTCCCTTTTATGATACGTTTTATTTATCATCATAAATACAGTAGGTAAAGTAAGGTTATTTTTCTAATAATTACAATTGACTTAACAAAAAAAAATCCTACATTGCCTTTTAAATCATGCAAATTTAATTATTTAAGGTCCCGTGCATCATAATTTAAATCACAAATAAAATAAAATAAAAGTATCCGTGCTGGATATTTGATATATATTTTAATTAAAAAATATTATGTAGTTTGGTTGGGTATTTTAGCCTCAAATTTAACATTTTGTATCAATAAGGTCCGTTCCTCTTAACGACGAAAGTGGAAAAACGTGTATAAAAATATCCAACGCGCGATTCGGCGCATTAAACGGACCTGCAGTAGAATTTCCCCTCACACGTTTAGAAAATTGATCTTTCAGCGGGGTTTATTTAAATTAATTCTGATTAACTCTCAGAAGTTGTGATCTCTTTTACTAAAATCGCAGATGTTTCTAACTGAACATCTCGGGAAATAACTAATTCGTCGGCCAGAAAAATAAAATCTTGTGCTTTTCCCAAATTTTATAGCTCAAAATTTTTCAAACCGTTTAAAGTAAAATATTTAAATTAATCTAAAATATAAATAAGTTACATTCGTGGGAATGGGTCTTAACAAAAGATAGTATAGTTACGAATTCGTCGTAATTAATTAATATAAGCCCCGAGCAAACAAACCCCCGTCGTGTGTCGCCTTAATAATAATATTTTACGGAAATGGGAAAGTTCCCAGATAATCAAAAATACCGAAGCCACCTCTGTACTTAGGTTTTTCACTATATTTGTGTTTAGGTTTTCTCTTATCTGAAAATACTACACGCAATGAGGAAACGGATAATTGAAACAAAATTAAAATATTTATATTTTATTATATATTATATTTTATACATATATTTATATATACATTGAGTTAAAGAAGGAAGTAATTTTAATAAAGTGAGCTGGGCCAGTTTTCCATCCCCTTGTTTCAAATGATACCCACAAGAGTGCCTTATTTAAAATGAAGGTGCCTCTAGAGGGAAAACGTAAAAACACAACGTTTCCATTTATCTTCTCTGTTTGGAACCCATTATTTAATCACAAAACACGTTATAAATAAATATGTATCAGTTTAAAATCTTCTTGCAGACAACAAATAATTATTTTCTATGCTTTAAAACATTCTATCGATTCCAGAGAAAAGTAGTTTTATAAAGAGTTATGATTAAGGACCGATGTGATACCAGTAAGCAGTAAGCGGAGTCCGCTTCAATAGTGAATACACGCTGCTTATATTTTCAGATATATTATTAACTAGTATTAACTAAATACATATTTTTATACATTAAGGGCTCTGACACACTTGGGACCTCAGGTTTATTGAGCGCGAGTGCTTCAGAAGCTTTGTCCAGACGGTGCAAGGCGGGCGTACGAACAGCATCAATCGCCTTCTGCCGTGTGCACATGGACGTGTGAGCCCACCGGTAAACCCAAAGCGTGCTTTACTAGGCTGCCTCGTGTCGTATGAATGCGCGCACACAGCGCGCCGCCAAACTGTCACATACGCTTGCCTCGTACGAGGACGTGTCCATCAGGCTGCTTCCTGCTTCAGCTATAAACCTCAAGGTATCTTCCATTTAGATTCCAAGTGACAAGTGTGTGACAGCTCTTACCTCTTACGGCAATATTTTTTAAACAAAGATGTTAGTGTACATATTTTGTTTAAAACAGTATAATTTCATTAAACTTAAAAGAAATTGTTGACAGTGTAAATAAAAGTGTACAATATATTGTGTTATAAATAATGTAAATTGGTTAGAAAATAATAGAATATCAACAATTTGTTAAAAAAATGTGTTCTTATAGTTTAGTAAATTAATAAAATATTTTTAGTAAAAAACTTTTTCATTCTCCGATATGAATTATAATTTTCAATAACATGTTGATCAGCACCATTTTTAGGGCCGTGTGAATTTGACCAGTTTTTGATCTGTCGTCAAGAATGTATTATTATTGCAAAAGTCTGATATGATTGACGGATGATCAACACTTGATCAAACCCTAACACGGTTAGCGGAGAATGTTATATTACGAAACGGTTAGGGTGAAAAAATCAAAATGACGGAAAAGATGGGGTCGAAATAATTGTGTGTGCACTCAGCAATGTAGTTGTGTGCGACTACCAGCAGTATATCTAGGCCCCAAGCATTCCCTACCAGCAGTACAGTATAGCAGGCCCCAAGCATTGACTACCAGCAGTATAGTATAGCAGGCCCCAAGCATTGACTACCAGCAGTATAGTATAGCAGGCCCCAAGCATTGCCTACCAGCAGTATAGTATAGCAGGCCCCAAGCATTGCCTACCAGCAGTATAGTATAGCAGGCCCCAAGCATTGCCTACCAGCAGTATAGAATAGCAGGCCCCAAGCATTGACTACCAGCAGTATAGTATAGCAGGCCCCAAACATTGACTACCAGCAGTATAGTATAGCAGGCCCCAAGCATTGCCTACCAGCAGTATAGTATAGCAGGCCCCAAGCATTGACTACCAGCAGTATAGTATAGCAGGCCCCAAGCATTGCCTACCACCTTCCTATTCGATGAAGAGACTTTTCAGTACTACCTCTGCACTACTGCCCGGAAGAGGACAATATCTCAAGCAATTGGAGCAGTATATAGCTGTTGTCACATAGGTACACCTGCTTACTAGTCAAAGCCTTCGTAAAATACATTGAAATTTAACAAAAAATCACACTTTTCCGCTGGTGGTGCAGGTTAAAATTGCTTCTAAGCATATCGCCTGTTTCGATTTATGCAAAAAGAAACGTAGCCTAAAATTATTTTATTTTGTGAAACTCTCGAGTTTCACAAAAATATATGTTCCTGAACATCTCCTGAATCTCCTAATCATGTTCCTGAATCTCCTAATCATGTTCCTGAATCTCCTAATCATGTTCCTGAATCTCCTAATCATGTTCCTGAATCTCCTAATCATGTTCCTGAATCTCGCTGTGTTATGATGATTTACGTCATTATATAAAACACTGTGCCCTTGAGGTGATTTTTAACAAAAACAATACTACAAATCTTCCGAAAAATTATATTATTACTATCAATAAAATTTTTAAATACACGTATTTGAATGTTGGATGTGGCAATTAACCAACTCCCCGACATCCGATCGAGCTGAAACTCTGCAGATAGACTCGTTGTCGATGACAATGCATTATTTTGGTGACAATCACGCATACATACGTGGATATACGCATTTTTATTAAATTGGATGACATTACGGTAATTAATATACGTAATAAATGTCTGTCCTGCCCATTCGGGAAGTGGCGCAGTTGTTGAGGGGGAGGAAGGTTAAATCTTCGGTCAAATGATTTTTTCTTCAGGTTTAGGGCTGAACATAACAAAAAATAAATCGTCACCTTAATTTGTAAAATCAATAGTCCATTTAGTACATAAAATAATCCAGATCTAAAGCGTATCTCAAAAATTCATCAGTTCAAAAAAACAACAGTTTTTTGTTTCTAAAGTTGTCAAAATGGACTTGAGTAAATTACCAATTAAGGTGGCTCTGTACTATACCATAACTACATATGAGGATTATTATCTTGACAAGGATATCAAATGGTGAGGTATGACATTGACATGGTGGGTGACGGTATAGGCGGGCTACTCGGGAACTGGTGTCCAGAATTTGAGCGCCAGGAAGGCGGGATTTAAAACATTGGCTTCATTGGTGGAGGCGTTTACTAAAATAATACCTGACTTGACCATTGACCACTGCTGTCCAAAGTGCGTACGCGGTGAAGCGTTTACTAAAATAATACATGCCTTGACCATTGACAACTCCTGAACGAAGCGCCTACATTTCTAACAAATAGTCAATACACAATGAAACAGGGCCGGCCTTCTGCCCATTCTTGAAGTCTCAATTCAAGATTATCACTGAAGTCATTCGTTTTGCGTCAGCGGCTCACAGTGTACTTACACTTCATTACAACAAAACTCTTTACAAACACGTGAAAGTAAGCGAGAATTAAAATGCACGCTCCCTTCAATTTCTGGAATAACATAATATAACCGAAGTTTCTGCATGGACTTGCAACCTGGTTCTATTCATTTTGGGAGACATTGGTTCTCCAGATATATAATTGCTTATAATTATTATTACGAAAAATATGGTAGGTACTAATGTAATATTATGTATTTTTTAATTCCGCAACTCGGTAATATAGTACATGAAAAAAAAATCGTTTTAGGTACCTGCCTAGTCTGTCCCAGATATTAGAAACCTTACACTAATTGAAAGAATTTATTGCTAATTCAATAAAGCTATCCGTTCTTCTTGCAGTAGCATACCGACACTGAAGCCCTACTAAAGAAGTTGAAGCTAAACTGCATTCAGTACATATTCGCCAGTGGGACGCAGTGTTGGCGCGGCTTGGATTGACCTGGACTGGATGGACCAAGAGTTGTGGACTGCAGCCGAAGAACTCCTCTGGACTATCCCGAGTGGCACCAGTCGACTAAGGTTTAAAGTATGGCTCTTTTCACAATTATAATGCTACATTAAGCGACTATAATATATTTTAGTTTAGTTTTTACGTGCGTTTAATATTATAGTATAAGATTATTCTTTTAAACGTGTCTATAAATTCAATCCAAAGGTTGCTATTATTTATTTATTAATAAAAATAAACCTAAATATGTATACATACGTATATACTTTACCTATGTACGTAAACTCTTAAAGATAATAATGCTTGTTTGTTATTTCATTAAAAAAGTGGATCTACCTAACTAGTTTGCCAAGAAAAATGTGACTTTTCCAACGATGACCATTATGATCACGTGTGACGATACCAGTTTTTTTGCTGGACGCCAGAAGCCAGAAGCCAGCTAGAAGCTAGAAGCTAGTTGCTAGAAGCTAGTTGTATACAGCAATTTACAACTGTACAGGGCACAGTACTTGCGGAGTGCGCTGGGTACGTATTGTGGTAGTATAGTAGTGTGGGTCGGTTGCCATGCATAGTACCATGGAAGGGCATCCCAGGCCATTGGCTTCTGACTAGAGCGCCCTTAGCAGAATCCCAATGCGATAGCTAAAGCGGATTATTCAGTATAAAAATAGCGCTTATTTGAGAAAAATAAAATCTCACTTTTATATTTAATATTTTAGGAGCAGGTAAAAATAATCATAAATAAATTATCAGCAACGATTCACTTACTGCATTCGTTCTTCGAAATAAACGATACCACAGTTGTGCTCTTAAACAAAAAGAGAGAGGGGTACTTGTTTGACGAAGGGTATCTACCCCAAATAAAGAATGTAGTCTGCTACACAGGTCTTATTAAAGAAGCTTTTAAACCATTTGTCAACAAATTATGGAGAAAATTAAATATTCGTTAGAGAAACATCATCTAAATACTCAATTCATTATTACCGAATAATACAGATTATGGCCGATGTCAGTCTGAATGTTTTTTATGTTCCTACAAATCCATTTTTCCGTTAAAGTGCGGAAATTGTTCTGTTCTCAGTGTCTTGGCAATTTTTTAATTAACTTAATAAAACTTTTACAATTCAATAAATAAACTCCAACTTCACATTTTGATACGCCGCACCTAGTCGAGGAAACACCACGAAATCAAACATAAATGTTATTCGGCTAATATTTATTGCCATAGCGTAAATATAAAAAACATTATTTCGATAAAGGAATTGATTAAATCCCTTTCAGAAGTATTTTACGCCGGATTACCCGTCCACGAGAAGCAACGATAAATTCGCTATTAGCTATGAGGCAAATTTAAAATTTAAATATTAAAGACCGAAAACGGTCCTCCGAAAGGAAGCAGCAAATACTGCAGCATCTCTGCAGTTTATAAAACATTTTTTCCAATCCTTCGATTTCAATAATGGTATTCCGAATATAAATTAGACCAAAGACAGTGAATTTAATGTCACTCAGAATGTAAATATCTTAGTTTAAAGACAAGGGACTCTAATTACAGTGAATATTATAAAAAACTAGTCTGACATGTCGATAAAGAATTGATTCATACTTCTTAAACATTTTGTTTGCAAACTAGTTAAACATTTAAATTTTTCAATTAAATAAAAAAACATGGGTTGAAAGGTGTTTGTTCAAGTCTTATTTTTCTTAGTTCATAGGTAAAATATGCATAAAACAATCAAAAAGGCTATGTTGTGAACTTACTTTATTCGAGCATTCTTAAAACGGTGTGTAGTTTAATTTAATACTGTTACAAAAATTATGTTAATTTAGTACTGTTACAAAAATTATGTTAATTTAGTACTGTTACAAAACACGCATTACAACGAGTTGTTACAAAATAATATCTGGTAAAAACCTGTATTTGTTTTTTAACCAGTACATATATTCAGTGGCGGCTCGTGAATTTTGGATGTTTTTGAGTGCTAATATTACAAAAAATGGCATTATTGATGTTGTTGTAGCTTAAAATGATTTTTATTTTTTTTTCGAAAATTTTTGATTTTTTTAATGAAGATTTTCAGGAAATTTCAGTTTGACCGTGCGTCACACGGATTTCCTGAAAATCTTTACACAAAAAAACGAGTTTCCGAAAAAATAAAAAATCATTTTCAGCAACATCAACATCAATAATGCCATTTTTTATAATATTAACACTTTAAAACACCCAAAAGTTACGAGCCGCCACTGCATATATTATCTACCTAAAATTAGTAATAAATGAAACAAATCTAATTCAGAAGCACTGTGCAAGTGATCAATATTTTGTACATTCTATGTATATTATTTTTTTACGTTATAAACAAACAGTTTTGCTATTATTTAAACCACCAATTCCTTTAAAAGAAAGGCTTAAAAAAGGTAACAACTAATGTGCCTGTAATAAGGTTTGATTATTGCTTCCCTTCCCTTGTTCATCGGTTAAATTTAGTTTTGTAAAAATTTCATCAGTTATTAAAAAGTCTTCTTCATATTTTCTCAAATAAATGATGTGTTTTAGCCTTTACCTTTATAAATAAATTATGTGTTTGTAGCCTTTCTTTCAATAAAGGTAAATGTCATAAAAGTTTTTTGGTGTATTTAAGGCAAAATCATAATTAGAGCAATGTACCCATCATTATATTAGTTTCTTCATATTTAGTATTGTGGCTGTCGTCGTGACAAACTAACATAAAACTCTCAATGAATGTGCGCTGTATGCTTTTTAAAAGATACATGTCAAAAGGTATAATTCAAACATGTGTTGTAATAAACTAGGCGTCTTCATAAACATTTGCAAAAGACGTTGTTAATTTGTAGGAAAACCACATCAACGAAGAAGAGCATTGTCCGCAAGGAGAATCGGCTAGCATCGAGTTTCTTCAAGTGCAGTAGGCAGTAGATAGGCAACTCACCCGGGTATAAAGGTGCAGCCTCCAGCCGCGCGCGCTTATTCCACGCCGATCTGCCGTCGCCCGCCTCTCTGACCTGACCCGATAAGCAGCTCGCACCAACATGTGGACCGCCAACACCCTCCTCCTGTGGACTCTGGTCGCTGCGGCCTCTGCGCAGATCCCTTCTCTCGGCTGGTGCCCTGATTACCAGGTAAATCAACATTATGAATTCATTTTATTGGCTACCGAAAATATTCATCAACCGAATTTTCTTTCGTTTTTGTTATCTAATAGCATCTTACAATTTGTACAGTTCATATTGCCTTTGCATATCATTAGATTTCAGGAGGAAACATGTGTTATTAAAGTTATCTACCTATTAAAGATTCAAAGGTTCTTTTTAAATAGAAACCGTTGGAAGTAATAATAACAATGATGATTTATGTATTGAATGAGGAAAAAGGACACTGAAAAGAAAAAAATACAAATATTCTTCATTTTTGAAAAACTTTGTTTTATACTACCTATTTTATTTTTTCATAAATGCCAAGTAATGTAAATTACATTCTAAAACTTGATTGTTATGTTTATAATTTTATTTCGCATTACAAAAACATTAATAATCATCTACGAAGATAAAATTAAATTAGTTTTATTCATTCATTATGTACATTATTTTATTATGTAAAAAAAATATTAATTAAAATTCAATGCAATTTCGTTATCGATTTTACGACAGCAGTGCTATTCGTGCTACTGAGTAAAAAAGAATATATTTTTACACATTTTTATTTTTTCTTGTTTAATCACTTCGGAAAACAAAGGCAAAAGAGTAATAAACTTCTGCAATCAATCAAAATCTCTTGTGAATTTATTAATCTTAAGTTATTCTGGTTCAAGAACCGGCTGAACATGCGTTACCCAATACAAACAAAGCTCGGGCATGTTAATTGGTAAACTTGGCATTGGCTACAATGTGATACGGTCCCACTCTGGGTCTGGCATACCCGTTATACACAATAACCTACCTACAAAGAAATACCTACGCATAAGCAATATGCATGTTCCGGTTGTCAAGTGCATTCATTACGCAAGCACGGTGACTCGTGACATCACCACGAGACGGTATGCCATCGCATACACCGACACCACCACTCGTCACAAATCACCAGTTTCCAGTGGATGTTTATTCTTCGCAGGCCATGGCGAACTTCGACATGAACCGGTTCCTCGGGACCTGGCACGAAGCTGAGCGGTACTTCACTGTGACGGAACTGGGGAGTCGCTGCGTAACCACGACCTACGAGAAGATGTCAGATGGAAGGGTTTTTGTTTACAACGAGATAAAGAGCGCTATGTGAGTAGCAACCACTGTCAACCTTTAAAGCATCAATATAAATCTATATCTCCTACACGCAAGTTTCGACGCAGTCGCAGTCGCAGACGCAGTCGAAACTTAGCGCTAGAGTTATTGTCTCACCGACATACTGAAAGCATCTTCCACCCCGGAACTAGGGGCTAAAATACTACTGCTGTTATTGAAATTATTTATTTTTTACTTTAGATTTTAACCCACAATCAGTATGAAAATGGTGGAGATGAATTAAAAAGAATACGTGTATCCGGCATCGCTCGGCTTTTCTCTACTTTCAATAAATATAATATCCATGTATTATATATAATATGTATATATATAAACTTTCCGGAAGAAATTCTCTAAATGACAATGAAAACCCTATCAAACTCCCCTTACATCGTTTAGAAGATCTAAGGGCACAGACAGACGCAGTTAGTGATTTTGTTTTATACTATTTAGAGATACCGATGTATTGTAACGATTACGAATGTACTAAAATTTTATCAGGAAACGTCCTGTAATCCTGTTTTTAGTTCATTATAATATGGGAGGTTTCGGGATGTTCCCGAACGTTACAGAATATTCAACAAAGTTCTGGGATGTTCTGGAATGTTGTAGAATGCTCTCGAATACTCTCGAATGTTCTGGACTGGTCTAGAATTTTCTAGAGAGCGAAACAGACCTTATATCTTCAAAAACACGCCCTTCAGGTAAAAACTGGAACCTTATTCATGAATAAGAGGCTACCACACCATATAAGTCCCGTGATCGTACCGGAACTCGTTTCTGAGTTTTGTTGTGTTTTCTATCGCTGTGCACTTACTTTTAAAATGTATATTGATTTTATGTACCTGTTTTCCAGAACTGGATTTAAGCGAGTGATCGAGGGACAGCTGCAGCACGTTGGGAGGGACGGCGAAGGGAAGCTGTCGGTGAAGTATTCCTCGCTGCCGCTGCCCTACGACACGCACTACACCATCCTGGACACCGACTACGACACCTTCGCCGTGATGTGGTCCTGTAGCGGCATCGGCCCAGTCCACACGCGTATGTTCAACTCCTCTCGTTTCTTTACTGGTATTCCATCTTCATATATGTATCCCACCCTTGCGGAAAAATGACATGATGGTTAGACATAGTGGCGGCTCGTGACGTTTGGGTGTACTTGAGTGCTAATATAAAAAAATGGCATTTCTGATGTTGTTATAGCTGAAAACGATTTTTTATTTTTTTTTGAAAAGCGATTTTTTGTATGAAGATTTTCAGGAAATTTCAGTCTAGCCGTGCGCCGCACGGAATTCCTGAAAATCTTCGTACAAAAAATCATTTTTTCGAAAAAAAATAAAAAATCGTTTTCAGCTACAACAACATCAATAATGCCATTTTTTGTAATATTAGCACTCTAGTAACCCAAAAGTCACGAGCCGCCACTGGTTAGACAGCTGGTTAGTTAGACACCATATATATAGTATCATAATACGCTGTCGGTGAAGTACTAGTAAGTGAAGTACTCCTCGCTACCGCTGCCCCACGACACGCTCCATACTCGACACGGACTACGACACCTTCGCCGCCATGTGGTCCAGCTGCAGCATCGGCCTGGTCCACATGCGTATGTTATACTTCATCTTTAATTAAAAAAAAAAATACGAACAAAAACAAATCTTCACACCATCCAAAAAATAAAAAAAATATATTGATAAACGTACATTGCCTTTTGTTAACCAATAATACAATATGGCTTTAAAAGATGAGATAGAATTTGTAAAAAAACACCCATAACCATTTTACAAACCACAAAAAAGAATATTTAAAACAATTTTACTTAAACCATGTATATGTATATATTCAGCAGAACTTCTGTTTAAATAATTTAAAGTAAAAAAGCTAAATGCACTGTACTCGTCCTTGTACCATGCAACATTACTAATTTCAAGTCAGAAAGCTAAATAAATTATATTTGTACCATCCAAAATTACTAAGTTAAAGTCAGATAGCTAAATGCATTATACTTGTACCATACAACATTACTAATGTATAAAGATAATTATCTAAATAATTCTGCACATTCTAAAAATAATAGAAAACTCAGACAAACATAATTTCTGAGAAATCCAAAACCATATATGGCAATTCAACTTTTCAATTTTGCAGGCGGGTTTGGGCACCGCCGCCCCGGTAACCATTTATTGGATGACCAACACCTCCCCGGCCATAGGTCACCCCAAGTGGTTTGCTACGTTTGGTAACTTAGCAATGTTTCCCAGGTTTATGGGATGAGGTTTATCTAAGTCTTGTCGGCGGATGAGTAATATGAGAGACCGGTTTAGGGGGACCTTTTTACTTCTCCAGCTGGACTCTCTCGACCCATCGCCTTAGTAGAGGGGATGGATTCGTACATCCGTCACTCCTGGACACATTGCCCCCCACATACCCCTTCCTACCCACCCCTCATACCCCTTTCCTTCCCAGTACTTACTCTCCTTCGTTTCCCTAAAAAGAGCTTTCAATTATTATAAGGCTCTATATCAACAAAGTGTAATCAGTATCAATGCATTTTTTTAGATTGTGATGACAGCAAGTTCTTAGTAAAAATAATCTGTCCAGATAGTGGCTGAAGCAATTCGATGTGAAACAATGACCTGTCTCTAGTTCTGGGACTCTAATATTAATTGATGTCATAATAACGCACATGTCTCTTGAAGTTCAAATTCTTTCTTTACTAGAATTCCAGAATCAAATACATTCCCTTTGCCTATGTTAGTTGGCTATCCCAATTTCAATAGCTATGCTAGCCTGGATTTCATGCACTTGTGCGCAAATCCTCCGTCTTCAACTGTACCAAATCATTTATTATAAATAATATACCATAGTTTAAAACCGCTTAATAATATGGGGACTGTTGGATTTGACTTACTCTACAATTGTAGAGTAAGTACAGAAGAAGTTTCTGAGATATTTATATCTTAGAGACTTTGGGTATTATCCCAGGTTATATTCATCAGCCTTTTTGTCCAGTATGCTATGTGTAGGTATAAATAGTCTCGCCGATAAGAGAAAAACTGCTTTGCAGGATAGCCTTCAAAGTCAATTCACTCCAAACACTGACTACGATGACCCTGCCTTCGTAGCAAAGGTGGATTCAAAAGTAGAAGCAATCTTAAATCTAGACCCTGAAGATCCCCTGAAAAAAAAAGTGGCCGGTCCTGACGGCATTTCAAAAATATTTTTAAAATATCTGTCAACCTATAACAACCATCTGCAACGCTTCACTTCAACTACGTTGCTTTCCAGAAGATTTTAAAGAAGCTGACGTAATTTGAATTCCCAAACCAGGCAAGGTTCCATTACTAACGGAGAATCATCGGCCAATCATCCTCCTTCCATGCCTAGATAAAATCCTGGAAAAATTCCTTCACTCAGGACAGTAAATTTTTGCCAGGCTTCCAACATGGTTTTAGAGCAGGTAATTCCATCTCTCACCAACTCCTGCGTGTTGTGGAACACATCACGGAGGACTTCAATATCAACTCAAAATGAACTCTCTTGGTTATTCATTAAGACTTACCTAAAGATAGATCTTTTAAAGTTTAAATAGACAACATATTCTCCACAATCCGCCCCCCCCTATCAGCTGGAGTACCACAAGACAGCCAACTCTCTCCATGCTTATACAATATCTATTTCTAGCGATATTTCTAAACCAATAGATCATAACGTTAAAATCATTCATGTCTAGTTCAAGCGTCGAGAGCATCGCCACAAAGCGTGTTCAGGGACAAACCACTCTAACTGAAGAGTGGTGTAAAAAATGGAGAATATCAATAAATCCAACAAAAAACGCCGAAACCGTTTTGTCAAAGACACGGCCAAAACGGCTCCCATTAATTAGACTGTTTGGGGAAAAGGTTCCATGGGAAAAATCGATTAAATACCTAGCTGTAACGCTTGACTCCAAGCTCACGAAAAAATAAAAGCAGCAAATAAATGTCTAGCAGCACTCTACCCGATGATGGTAAAACAGTCGTCTATCAAAGGACAATAAATTACTGTTATAAAAAACCACTATAAGGCCAGGCTTCACCTACGCTTGCCCCGTTTGGGAGCATGCTGCTCCAAGTCACATAAAAATAATTCAAAACTTTCCAAACAAAGCCATTAAAGTTGCATTAAATGAACCTAAATGGAGTAGAATTTCAACTATCCATAATGACTCCCAACATTTCGTTGATAAAGAACTTTTTTGTTCAAGCAACTAAATTTTATGACGGCCTTCCCAGCCACACTAATCCTACAAAAAATAAACTTGCAAGATATAGCGAAAATGAAAAGTTTATATAAAAAAAAAAAACGAAATGATCTTCGGTTTTTTTTTTAAATTTAAACTTTTTATGCTTTTAATTATTTGATTTAAGCTTTTTTTGGATTCTCCGGAAGGAATAAAAACCTGCACACAGCCTCAGTATAGTTTTAGCTCTTATTCAAACAAATCCTTAATAATACAAATATAAAAGTAAAGTATATATATACTACATTTAATCCAATATAAATATGCTAAAGTCAGTAAACTCATTTTTAGGAAATCTGTAAATAAATTAAATCAAAAGTCAGAAAACTGCTTTGCTGATAACATAATCTTCTGAGCGTTAATATCTGTATTCTGGATATTATTAAAAAATATATATTTTATGTTCCTGACAACTTAACAAGAAAGCGCAGGCACAAAGCAGGCACAGGACTTTTGTTGTTCCCAGATGCAAAACTAAACTACCAATGGAAAAATGATTCAGCTTTTAAATAGCTAGTCGCCAAACATTAATATTTTTCTACTAAACATTTTGAAAATTTAAAATCGTTTTATCACTCAACTATATTCAATGTAAATCTATTATTGGTTACATAAACTGTTCCACAAGGCAGCCTTATCTATCAGCCCAACCTTTAAAATAGATACATAATTAATAGGTAGGCATATCGAACACGTATTTTTTTATATACAAGTTATAATTTGGTAGTAAAAATACACCATCCTCCAGATCAGAATATCTATTCCCAAGATTATGAGTGAGGGAAAAAATGAGGTACTATAATGGTCGTTGGATGGAAAGCGATCCTAATTTTTTTTATTTTGTTTTCCATGTAATCTTTTCGATGGCCAAAGCATTAACGTAAATACTTTCGTCTTTACAATATTAGAGTATTGTTACACCGTTACTAGTATTTTGCCGCGAGTGAGGTGACTGCGGTCACTAAACCCAACCCATTATGGACGTGCTACAAATAATAGAACATATTAAACTAGAAATCTCAAATATTTCTACCAAACAGGACTCCAAGGCCAAAACTAATCTGGAAACAAACATCAAACTTCTAGAAGAAAAATGGATGCACGAAAAAACTTCATTTCAAAACAAGATTGTTTCTCTGCAAACCAAACTTATAGAAAAATTAGAAAAAAAAATTGAAAATTCAAGTTATATGGAAAAAAAACCTATACAAGTCGACTAAAAGAAATCCCGTAATCGAAATATTCATTGATTATTAAAAGTGAAAATTCAAATATGACATCAGACGCAATAAAAGAACAAATTTTCAAAAAAATAAAAATATCAAATTTAGGCATTGCAGTAAATGGAGTTCGTAAAGCCGCCCAAAATAAACTGATAATATATTGCCCTACTAAAGTCCACGCAGAAAAATTGACGGATGAAATTAACAAAACGCTCAAAAAAAATATGGTTGCGGAAGAACTAAAAAAGAAAAACCCAAAAATTTTCATAAGAAATCTACAGGCAGATCTGACAGAAAAAGATATAATCGAGGCTTTAAAAACCCAAAATGAAGGTATCAAAGATATAATGGAAAATGATACAAAAAACACTGTAAAACTAATAAAAATGTTTAAACCTAAAGTACAAAATGGACTCACTAACTATATACTTGAAACCAGCGGAGCACTGAGGTCCTACCTCATTGAAAAGGAAAAATCAATATAGGATTCAGCAGAGTACGAGTGGAAGATGCCAACCCCCTGACGCAGTGCTACCACTGCTTTAAATTTGGACACACTGCACTGAAATGTTTGAGCAAAGACAAAAGCGCGACCTGCTTACATTGTGCTAAGGATCACGAATGGAAGGAATGCCCAAACAAAAACTCGGAAGAAACATGTAGCAACTGTATTTACCAAAACAATACTTTTAAGATGACCCTTAACACTAATCATAAAGCAAACAACACAAACTGCACTTACTTTAAAAAGATGATGCATATAGCGCAAAGTCGCATAGACTATGATTAGGTATGTTTATATGTATTATTATTCTAAAAAATCAATGCTTCTAACCAAAACTTTATTTAAATACTTAACATCTTCTTCTGATAAGCACAATAATGTATATCTTTTACTTCCGAAATATGAGTATCTCATATCTTTAATATTTTTTTCTTCTTTAAATATATTATATTCTAATTTATTGTCCGGTATCTATAGTGTTAACACGGGAGTATTGAAATGTATATTGATGTTAGTTTATCCTAGGTATACTCATAAATGTAGAAAAAATATTTATTTTTGTCAATTATTTAACCAAAAACTTTCTGAACAAAGCAAAAATCTAACTAGGAATATATTGGTAATGTTTACTTCCGTAAAAATATTTATACAATTTATTTGCCTTGATAAATTCTCACACTTGTTTACATACTATTGCCGCCTATTAAAATATTATTCAATATGGGTGATTTGAACGTAGATTTTGACACCTCTGAAATCGCTTATGAACGCACACAAAGTTTTGAGAACTGGATTATCCAAAAACATGTTTCGGGAAATAATAATTTAACTGCAATCAACTTAAACATTCGATCCTTATAAAAATATTGGGATACGTTTCTTGTCGTTATCTCTAGCTCTCTAAGTAATATTGATATAATCACGCGTTGTGAAACGTCGATTAATGAAAATGATATACATCTATACAAAATATTGGGTTTCACTTCTCATTATTTTTGTCGAAAAAACAAATCGGGAGGCGGGATTATTTTATATGTGAAAGATCACCTAACGTTTGAACAAATTAACATAGTGCCAATTAAATTTGAATGTGTCTACGGAACTATTTCTGTCAAAAAACATAAACGTCTACATATATTGGCAATATACAGACCACCTAATTCAAATAAAAAAATATTTCTCGAAGAGCTAGATGTAATATTGGGAAATATTGAAATTAAAGAATCCGTTATGGTACTTGGGGATACGAACATAAACTTATTAAATTATCAGGAACCAATTGTAATGCAATATGAAAACATTATGGCTAAATTTGGATTTTTAAAATATATTAATGACGTGACCCGTGAAGCCATACTGACTCACTATGTAACGGCTACATGGCTAGACCATATCTATGTAAGAGAGAGAGAGACAAATGAAATCAGCTCATGTGTATGTGAAACTATAATAGCGGATCACTACCTTATTGCAACAACGATGCGTTTCTCTACCTATGAGGCAGGTACCACCAATAAATCGCACCATACGAAATATACTGTAATATCGGAAAAAAAATCGACCTACTCATTGAAATCACTGATTGGAATGAAATACTAAACATAACGGAACCTTACTTAATTTATGAAGAAATTAAGTTCAAATATGTTTACGAAAAAGTACTGAAACAAAATCAAATACAAATAAACAGCGTAACAACCAAAAGGGCTGGATAAATTATAATCTCATTGAAAATATACAACTACGTGACACATTATGGAGGAAATGGAAAAACACGCCTAACAATAAAATATATGAAATCAAATTCAAGAAATACAGAAATAAACTAAATAAAAAAAATATTAAACACAAAAAAATATACTATAATAACAAATTTAAACATTGTTTCAAGGACATTAAAAAAACATGGAATGAAGTAAATCAAGTATTGGGTAGGAAAAATAAATCCGTTTGTGATGAAGTAATATCTAAATATTTCTTAAATTCCCAAACTGCGGATGTGGTGGCAGAAAACTTTGCAAAATTCTTTGACGACGGTGTAAATCAGTTATTGCACGAATGCAATGTTCGAGCGTCTGAGTTGAAGCAAGAACATTTGCAACGTTCAATGTACCTACCAAGAGCTAATGCTGAACAAACTGAATGCATTATCGGAAGAATGAAAAATTCAAAGACACCGGGCGTGGATCTAATTCGCATGTATGATCTAAAAAAACATGTTAAATTATTTAGTCCTATAATTACTCACCTAATGAACAGAATTATTGACACAAGTCACATTCCAGCTGAACTAAAATGCAGCATCATAAGGCCCATTTTTAAAAATGGAGACCACACCGTAATAAATAATTATAGGCCTATTTCCTTATTACCCGCATTAGAAAAAATATTAGAAAAATATATATCTATAAATTTGGATAAATATTTAAATAATTTGGGCATTATTGATGAATGTCAGTATGGCTTCCAAAAACAAAAAAGCTGTGATAAACTGCTCGAAAAATTTTCCAATTATATAAATTCAGAGCTTAACTCAAAAAAACATGTACTAGTATTATTTATTGATTTCTCAAAAGCTTTCGATACACTCAGCCATACACAATTAATCAAGGTACTCGAAATCATAGGAATCCGTGGTAAACTCCTATCATTTTTCAAAAACTATTTAACAAATAGAAAAATGTATGTAAAGATTTTGAATGTAATGAGTAATTTTAGATTTATTAAATCAGGGGTGCCACAAGGGTCAATTTTAGGACCAAAATTATACATTATATATGTAATTGCCATGTCTAAACTTTTTAAAATAGTCCGTAGATTTATTTTTGCTGATGATACTGCACTAGTTGTCTCTAATGAAAACCCTGAAATAGCTATTCAAGAATTACAAATTGACTTTAACGAGCTACTTAAATGGTCTCATGATGTAGGATTAATTATTAATGTCAAAAAAACTAAATGCATGTATATAAGATCACCGAGCTTGAAAATGTGGAACTTACCTAAAATAACTGCACATAATTTTGATTGTATACATAAAAAATGTATAATATTTGCTGCTGTGAAAAAATTGATTTTGCAAACGAATATACTTACCTTGGCATAATCTTAGACAATAACTTTAAATGGGACAAAAGTGTGATCAAAATTTGTAACCAGCTCCGATGTTTGGCGAGTAATTTTTATAAATTAATATTTGTATTGCCTCGATGTACTCTCAAACTCATATATCATTCTATGGTTGAATCAATACTTAGATATGGAATTTGAACTTAGGGACACTCGAGTAATATTAATATTAAATACATTCAAAATCTACAAACTGCTATAATTAAAAAAATTGTTAAGCCTAGCATTTACAAACAAAGAAAGAACTGAAAATTACTGTATGGCTCTGAGGGCCTACTCCCAATTAAAGGGCTTCTCTGGTTTATTATAATTATGGATAATGCGGGAGAAAATGCGTACAAAAAGCCATTGGTGCATAGTCACAAAACAAGATTTACTGAAAAAAAGGCCTAAAAATTCCACTAATATCAAATAAGTATGGTAGCAGAACACTTGACTATTTGATACCTGTGATTTATAACAAATTTAACGAAAACTTTAACTTGAAAAATAATGAGGAACCTTGCCCTAAACTGACAAAAAAGTGGTTAATAAATGAACAAAACGTTTATCTATCCTAAACATTATATTTGGTATTAATATTTAAACTTAAGCTAATGTGTATTATGTTATAACATTAAATGGTAGAACCTACAGACAAGCTGAGTGTCACAGCTTTGTGGGACTACCCATATCTTATATTGTATTAAATGTAATTATATTAAATTTACTAAATAAAATAAAAAATAAATAAAAAAAATAAAAAAAATTCGCCAATCATTTTGATCGTCACTTCGTTGATACATGCATCATCTTTAAACCGGTCAATTAATATTATTAATGAGACGTAGAGCGCGTCACTAACCTAGGCTCATTTTCAATTAGACACCATAAATTTTGATAATATCAGTGTCCTGGTAAGTAATACGGGTTGAAAAAAAAACGATTAATTTTTATTGGAAGATTTAAAAAAGATTTTTCGTAACACCAAAGTAGGAATGTATATAATTTGTAAGTTGTAATTTTTAGAAAAAAATAGTTGTAATATATTAATTCTATTTTCCCTGAGCACATGCATCAGCTTTATCAGGAGATTTTGTCTAATATAATATAAATCAATATTACTATGCTGTAAAAAAAAATATTGTCTGTAAAAAAAAAATAGGAAAAATTATTATTATTATTTTTTTAAATGTATAAAAGAAGGTGGTCAGAATCAGTTTTTGACTCAAAAAGTTTAATAAAATGTCCACCTTTTTGTTTGAATTCACAGAAAGTGCTTGGGTAATGACAAGAGATCGCCTGCCCCCCAACCTGGTGCTGCAGAGGGCCTATGGGGTTCTAGACAAATACAAGATCTCGAGGGCTTTCTTCATAAAGACGGGTCAGGAAGACTGCACTGTGCAGCCGCAGGCCATCGAGCCCGTGGACCCCGTTGACCTCAAACCCGCGGCGGAGGCTGCACCCGCGCCACCAGCCGCTTCGTCCGCTGCCGCCGCTGCTCGGGACGCGCAGGACGTGCTGGACTCGAAGGACACGCAGGCAGTTCTCAGCGAGGTCGAGTCTACGGAGGAAGATTCCTCCGAACAACTTTAATACTCTATACCTATCTCTAAGATGTATAATTTGCTTTCTCTCGCAAACACTTTCTTTACCACTTTGTGACGAGCATTTTGAAAAAGATATCGGGCTATTGGGCAACGCGGGCCGACTGACAAAAATGTTGATAAACCCTGAAGTTGGCTGGAATGACCCTGACCAAATATCCGTGTGTCCATACTTATGTATAATTCACCAAAGGCCCTAAATATCAATTATTTTGCTAAATCGATTATTATGGTTTAGCAAAATTATTGAAATTTGAAGCATAAAAGTATTCATTGGAAGACAAAAAATTGTGAGAATTTCCTTTAGAAAATTTGAGAAATTTCCCTTGAAAATTATTAATTAAGTGGAAAGAATGTAGGCTTACCAACCCACATAATATATGTAAAGCTTACTAACTTGCACAGTCTTCCGATACCCTTAAAAATATCACCAATTCACATGCGATGACAAAATCATTATTTCTGGTGACACTTTTTAATTTTAGTTGCCATGCTGTAAATTTTAGTAATTTATTTTGAAAACGTTAGTAAAAACGTTGATGTAATAAAAAAAATAATGGTTTTGTTTTTCTTCAGGTGTCACAACAAGTAAAATCAGTTGGTCCCCTTCCTGTAGCAGAGTTCATCATATCCAATGTCGTCTTAAAGAAGATTGTAGATGAACCCATTGCCTTAGACGTAGCAATTCCAATAGTAGAACTTAAGTCGCTTCCTGAGCTAAATGAACCAAACCCAAATAAGGAGAGAAATGAAATTAGCGAAAGCAGAGAAGATCCAGTTGCATTGGTTCAAAGAATCAGCGATGTTCAAACAGAAGGAAACGACGAGAAATTAGTTGAACCTGTTGCTGAATCCCTCAAATCTGTAGAAGACAATTAATATCGCTCGTGCACCCTCTTCGGACGCTGTTCCACCAACTCTTTCACAAAAAGTTGATGCATAATAAACCACGATCCTACATGCTAGCAAGCCAATAAACATTAGATTCTAGATGCTATCTGATTATCTACGCTACTAGAATAAGTTAACACACAACTTTTTTTCATTGATGTGAACAGGGTCATTAATGATCGTGTTGGTCTTTTCAATTAAAATATACCTATCCTTTGTAAAGAAGTTTGCTGGCATTAAATAATATTAATAACTATACATATTTTCTTTTACTTATTACAAATATTTATTTTAACCTGCTCATTAAAAAAAACTTAGATTAGATTTTAATTTCCGTTATGCACCCGAAACTTGGAAAAAATGATCTTCAAATAAACGTAATAGAAGGCGCATAGCGTATCCAGCTTATAGGTATGTGCAATTACTGGTTTCAGTTTTTACATATGACATAATCCAAAACAATATTACCGTGTCAGAAGGAATGAAAAGTAACGGTCAGTGGGGGTTTGGGTTAAAGTTGAAAGATTTTATTTCGATTTCAGTCGTCCGGTGTAACGGCTAACAAAATATCATATGTGTCCATAGACAATACAATTATAATGTAAAAAATTTAAGCAACATATTATATAGCGATATCTTTGTTTTATTCAGTTTCATTTTCCAATGTACATTTGTTACTTAAATTTTGTTTACTTTGCCACCGGTTTCGACACAACAGTGTCATTAACTAGCAATCATAAAACAAACTTAAAAATTATACTAAAATAATAATGAATTCTTTTGAAAACAAATAGGTATGATTTTAAATTTTCACGGCCAAAAGTATTATGGGGTATTATGCCGTGTTGCGATATCTTCTTATTTAGCCAACGTTTCGGACAGCATTGCAGATTCCATCATTGTCAGATTATACATTTGCCCTGGTGAATGGTGGAGATAGCGAAATACGGCATAATACCCCAAAAACAAATCACTATAAAAGTTAAGTAACAAATGTACATTGGAAAATAAAACTCAATTGAACAAAAATATCTAGAAATTGTTATATAGTTAATGCCCAAGTAATAAAAAAAATGTGTGTAGGTAATTAAAAAATATAACTTTCGTATGTCACTGAAATTTGTTAAAAGCTTGGCATGGAAGCGTAGGCATATTTACTAGCGGGAACTCCGGAATAATTAAATGTGCGAATTAAAAGCACCAAATATTGGTACAGCAAAATAACTTTAAGAGTTTATTTATCCTACTTGTTATGATGGTGCTAATTCACCGAACGTTGTGAACCACTTGGGGTAACCTATGAAAGGGTTATCCAGGGTTGTTGCTTATCCATAACCCACCACCCAAATCACAAGTTCAAAATATATTGTTACAAGAGTAAAATGAATGGAAGATTTTATCAAATACTGTAGAATAGTTATACTACCTCCGACTTCTGACATTTTCCATACACACTTCGATGGTAATATGCTATACTAGCGCCTCATAGTGGCACGAGTTGTGAGGCTTGGTTTTTCTATCATTTATTTTTTTCTGGCTACAGTTTACAGCAAACATACGTAAATACTGCGAATATTTATTGGAGTTGGACGTATTAATAATACTCTAGGGTATTTGATTGTATTGAACACAATCAACGGGCGATTGGTCTTCTTGTAACAACAATGTAATTTAATTAAACATTTTAATACCTAGGTCTGGTGTGGTACTATTACTGTGGTACTCTACCCTTTCAACGGAAGAATGAAATGAAATCAAGAATATCAACCCCCGTTACAATGCGCCCATTTAAAACATTCGAATTGAATTAAGTTATTTTTTCAAAACTATCAGAAATGTGCTCATTAAAAAAGACTTAATCAAAATCTACATGGTTCTCTGCCAATCACTGTTAGAATACGGTATTATCGGATGGGGCAGTGCAAATAAAAATATACTAAATCCACTAATTAAATCTCAAAAAGCCATATTGAAAATTATACTGAAAGTTCCTGTAAGAACTAGCACTAACGAAATCTTCACCAATCTTAACATCATGTCAATTAAACAACTATATTCTAAAACTATACTAATTTAAATTCATAAGTACAAAACCCAAGAAATAACAACAAACACGTACAATAGAAACACTAGATCTCATGGTCAAAAACTTATCCAACAAATAATTACTAATACAACATTTGGGCAAAAAAGCTTCTTATATCATAGTATTAAACTCTACAACAAAATACCACTCTCACTCAAAAACCTCAACACTTTAACATTTAAATCTGAAATAAAAAACTGGATACTTAACATAGGGAGATCTGAAATAGAAAATTTACTGAGATCAAACACAGACTAAAACAGAATCAACTGAACTATACCAAAAAACACTTCATACATATATGTATATCAAAAAACATCGTACTTATTTTAAAATTATTAAAAAAAAAATTATATTGCATGATATATGTTCATAATTAAATTCATTTGTAACTTTGATGTAATATTAATTTTCTTATAATTAAATTATACATAATATGTAAATGAAATCCTCAGCACGGGAGATCCCAGTGAGGATATTATTATATATATTTTTTCTTCTTCTTTATGTGCCGTATCAGGTCCCCCCGACGTTGGCGATCACTCTTGAAAATGTCTCTTTGTCTTGCGCTGCCCGGAATAGCTCCTCCACACTTCTAATGCCGGTCCACTCTCGTATATTTCGCAGCCAAGACATTTGTCTCCTACCAGGCCCTCTGCGACCCTCTATCTTGCCTTTCAATATTAACTGGAGCAAGTGATACTTCTCCCCTCGAAGTACATGACCCAGATATGAAATTTTCCTGATTTTTATTAATCTAAGCAGTTCTCTCTCTGCTCTAGCCCGCCTGAGAATTTCTGTGTTGGTGATCATGTCGATCCATGGGACTTTGAGTATTCTCCGGTGAAGCCACATTTCAAAAGCCTCTAACCTGTTCATGGTATTTACTTTCAAGGTCCATGTTTCACATCCATACAACAAGACCGACCACACATAACATTTTAGCATTCTCTGCCTTAGTTTTAAGCTGATATTATCATTGCAGAAGAGGGATTTCATTTTAATGAACGCAGTTCTTGCTGCTTCAATTCTGCACCTAACCTCTACATCTGGGTCAAGAGTCTTCGTGAGAATACTGTTGAGGTATCTAAATCTTTCGACCTTTTCGACATTGCAACCATTTAACTGTATCACTGATTCAGAGTGATCTAGTCGTCCAAATGTCATCCATTTTGTTTTATTGACGTTGATTGTTAGGCCCAGTTGCTCACCAGCATTATTAACAAGATTTAATAGGTCTTGGAGGTCATCGATACAGTCAGCTAGTAATACAGTATCATGTGCGTATCTTATGTTATTAATGACAACTCCGTTGATCTTAAGACCCTTCTAAGTATTACTTAGGGCTCTTTTAAAGACATAGTTGGAATAGAGATTAAACAATAGTGGCGACAGGATACAGCCTTGTCGTACTCCACGCTGAATGGCAATTGCATTAGATCTCTCATTCCCATGTCTTATTTCTGCTGTTTGGAACCAATACAGGTTTTTTATGAAATTCTGGTCTTTGGTGTCAACGTTACAATCCGCAAGCATTTTCATTAGGTCAGCATGTTTTACCCTGTCAAATGCCTTTTCGTAGTCAATAAAACAGGCAAAAACTTTCTTTCTTTGGTCACGACACTTTTTCAATAGTACATCGATAGACAATAATGCCTCACGCGTCCCAAACGCATTTCTGAAGCCAAACTGAGTGTCATCCAAGTCCTGCTCGCACTTATTGCGTATCCTGGCATGTATTATTTTAAGGAATAATTTAAGGACATGACTCATCAGGCTTATTAATCGATAGTCACTGCACTTCTTAGGGTATTGTTTTTTAGGCAATGTCACGAAGGTGGATTTCAGCCAATCTTGGGGTATATTCAATGTGTCGTATATAGAATTAAATAACCTCAACAGGTAGTTAACATTTTCATCATTAAAGAGCTTCAACACCTCAACTGGAATATCGTCTGCTCCGCACGCTTTTCTATTGTCTGAAGTCTTTATCGCATGAAGAATTTCTGATTTTAAAATCGATGATGGACCATGCAATTGATCATTGGGAATATTAATGTCAGGTCTAATATCTTTGAATGTATCATGAATATACTTTTCCCATGTTTTTAAAATATCTTTTTCATCCAATATTAATTTATTGGAATCGTCAACTAAACATTATGGAGTAATTCTTCTAGAAGTGCCTGTAATTTCCTTTAATTTTTTGTGAAGTTTGAATGCATTGTGACTACGACTGTACGATTCTAGTTCTTCACACTGTGACTTCATCCATTCTTCTTTGGCTTTTTTAATTTCACGTCTAATCGTTCTTTGTAAATTTTTATATTGTGTCTCATTATGTTTGTGTTTACGTCTCTCATCCATTAAGTTCAAAATGTGGTCAGTCATCCAATTCTTTTTTCTAATTGGCTTATCAGCTATCAAATTTGCATCACAGGTTTCACGTATAACTGACTTAAGGTTATCCCATTTTGTTTGTATTTCTATCGATGGATCACAAGGGAGTAGCCTAATATTATCGTTCAAAGTCTGGGATACCCTATTTCTGACCACTTCTTCATGGAGTTTCGAGATTTCCATTTTAATTTTGGTTTTGGGCTTTTTTATTTGTTTTAAGCGTAAAACAATATCGGCAGTTAACAAAACATGGTCAGAACCAATGTTCGCACCAGGATACGTGGTGACTCTCTTTACGGAGTTCCTGAATCTATGGTCTACTAACACATAGTCAATTTGGTTCCTGACAATATCATAGATTGTTCCATTCTGAGGTGATCTCCACGTATAAAGCCTTCTTTTCGGGAGTTTAAACCAGGTATTTAATACAACCATATTTTTATCCTGGCAGAATTCATATAGTCTATCACCTCTTTGATTGCTTATGCCTAAGCAATATTCACAAACTATATGAGAGCGGCGACCTTCACCAATTTTGGCATTTAAGTCTCCAATGACAAAATTGACTTCTCCTCCTTTCAAACTTTGCAATGTACTGGCTAGTGAGTCATAAAAAGATTCCACATCACCATCATATCTCACTTCCGCTGTTGGTGCATACACTTGAATAATATTTATGTTGATGGGTTGACAGTGTAATTGTAATAATATTATTCTGTCCGAGATAGGTACAAAATTCTTAACAAATTTTACATACTTCTCCATGACAAATACAGCAACTCCGTTTCGAGGGTTTCTGTCCTGTGGGTCACTTCCTGAGTAGTATAGATTTCCCTTCTCATGTTGGTGTATGCCACTGCCAGTCCATCTCAGTTTACTAATTCGAAGAATATCTACTTTTAATCTTTCCATTTCCTGTATTACATTATCCAATTTACCTCTGTATAAACTTCTTACATTCCATGTTCCTAGTCTTATTTTTGAATTCACTATTTTGAGCCGGGAGATTCTTTGCACCCCTGACTCATTTAAGGGCCGCCCGGGACTCGGGGCCATTGGTTGGTTTCTCTCTATAGTGATATGCTGGGAAAAGATACTGGAGTGGTTTCCCATTGCCTTCTCCAGGGATTTTTCTGTAGGGGTTACCTTCCCTTAGCTGAGCTGATCCGGCTTTATGGCGCCGGAAACTCGCCATTCGCCCTCTCCTTATCAGCTACGACCATGATGTTAGGGTCAGTGTTCATATTGCCCGGGACTCGCGGGATCATAAAGACCACTCTAGGACGCTAAGGAGTAGGACTTACTGGAAATGTTGCTGATGTTATTGCAAGATGGCGTATCACGGTATTTTATAGGCCCACATCACCCAGCAGGAAAATGTTCCACCGTGGCCTTTCCAGTCATTGAGCCCCTACTGTTACACAAAAAAAGATAATAAAACACTTATTATTATTATTATACTCGCAGATCATTGATGTTTGGTCGATGCTGCAGATGTATTATAATCTGGCGCGGGTGTTGCAAATTGACACAACGCTCTAAATCACAGGTTTTCAAAGTTATTTCGACCACCGCCCACTTTGGTATTTAAAAAAATTTAGTTTTCCCCATATTTTTAAGTTCCTTTTTACATAACCATCTGTTACGTATCTTAAAAACAGTTATTGCAAATATAATTATTACACATGCATTGTCGTATGTATAGGATAGATAGGGTGTGACCCATATCCCATTTCTGAGATCAAATATGATTAAATGAGAGGAAATAAAACTCATACTTAATCAGATTTAGATTTTTTTTTAAAAGACTGAATTTAGAACTTATTTAATGAGAAGAATGTATATAACCCATTTCGACGAGTTCGTTAATATCAGGCACAAATTCACTTAAAAACAGCCGTCTTGCTTGACTTAACTTGCTTGTTTAGCGATGGAAATTCTATGAAAAATCGTTAATCAAACGATCATAACCATAAGCCAGTGTAAAGTTGGGTGATTAGCTTTTGCAGCCATAATGCTTAGTAGCCATTCTTGAATTAAATTTTTAATTCTTCGTTTGTTGTCTGATACGTACATGTTTAAAATGTCCTGGAATCGTTTCTTAAAATCATCGTGGAGGTTCTCCAAATTTTGTTGAAGGAAGTAAAAAAAAAATTATTATTATGTAATTCGGGTAGATTCTGTCGTATTTTTATAGATGGAATTTATCCACCGTCGCCTCTTAGATTTCCTAAACGCCCCCTAATTTTCTTTGAGCCTTCTATTGCCCCTCTAAAAGCCTCCAGCGCCCACAAGGAGCGTTATCGCCCACTTTGAGAAATACTGCTCTAAATTGTCTAAATCCAATGAACTGAAACGGTTTGTTTTCCGGATACACGATGTTGAACGAAACGGCTGATGATGTTAGGGAAATTGAATGTACATATTTCCTTTTTACGTACCTTTATGCGATATTATTACAATGATTTTGTTTTCGTGACAAACGCGAATAAATAAATAATACCCTTGTGTGTGTAAAACGTGCTAAATTATTATTTAGTGCCTTGCTCTACCAGTTACACCTGTGGTCAGTTCGTTTTTAATTCGTCCAATGAAACTAGCTTCTTAAAAATTACTGCTTAACCCTGTAAGTTTTTTTAATTCTTCAATATAAGCACCCGCTAAACTGCCAAAGCTACATATATAGATGTCAGCAGGTTATATTCACAATATTAACTGTAAAATAAAAGCACACATATAACGAGAAGCCACAATACAGAAAATAGACACAGAAGAATAAAAATTCAAGTGACTAAGACATAAAATACATAGATGGATAGATATAATACAGTCTTAATATAATATAATACTCATTGGGATACACACACTCAAAGGTACACAACATACTTAAACACTCTCATAATTATACAATTACATGCATTCAATCAATGGATACTAATGTATTTATAAACAATATCAGTATGGAAAATCTTGATCCATTAATTATTTTTAGTTCAGTTGTGCAGGTTGATTTGCTTTTTACATCTATTGGCATCTTATTACATATAGAAGGCAAAAATTTTGAATTTTTAAAAAGGAAATAATTTTTGGAATTGACATACTTACATTTTGACTAAATGTCTGTTGTGTGTGTGATCTAATTTTGGTTTATATATAGAATCCGACAATAAGTTTTGGTAAACAAGTTTAAACCATAATATCATATAATAATTTTACATCTCTTCTTTGTGTATAAATATTTTTGCTTACTCATAGAGTTTTGGATTGTTTGAATATAACCTATATTTGTCTTCACGGGTTGTCCCAAGACGTTATTCCGTATCTAATAGTTACTTCCGCTAGTGATAACTAGATTACTTTAACGTACTCGTGTTTTTAATGTAGGCATGAAATTCTGTGAATTCGCCCCGCAATAGCTTGTAGACGTTTGTAAATATCACTTACGTGAGTAACCCATTTCAAGTGCGTGTCTACAGTTATCCCCAAATATACATACGTTTGTACCAGTTCAATGGTTCCACGTTTACAAGGCTGTGTAAAATTGTGTAAACACTCAAATGAATGCTTTATTATAGGCGTGATCGTTTATTTGGTATGTGAAGATAGTATATTCATTAGTAAACGGGCGTTAGAAAAAGGTTTTTTATCGGTTTTGGGAGCATTTGTTCTGTCATTTTTTTGTTTCCTGCTCCTAGATTACGTTTATTGTATTATACATTTTAATATTCGAGATTACTAAAAGAGTTTGGCGACTTGCCAAAGCTAAAAACATTTGCAGTACTGATGACAATATAAAAGTATTAAATAGTTTTCGTGATTTCATTACATTTTTAAAATAATCCATACCTGTATTATATAAGCACCATGAAACGTAGTGATGTGCGTACAACCATACATATATATATATATATTATAGTAGTATGAAATATATATATAAACATTCAAATTATAAACATGCGTGTACACAATAACTATTATTAACTATTGCAAAATTAAATGAAAGAAATATAGAATATAACTTTACAGAAATTTAAATTAAAACAAAATTTGTGTGTACATACATATTGAACACTGATTCTTTTAGTCTGATTTGAAGTGTATTATAAATTTATTCTTAAAAATTTCATTTTTTTCAGACTCTATTTCTTTGGTGAGTTTTTATTTTTTTGTATTTATTTTTGCCATTGTTGTGTTAGGGAATATTATTTGTCCCGTAGTTCTCGGTCTGGTGCTCAATGACTATATTATTAGCTTTTCTTTGTGTATTTTAAGTAATGCATTTTTTGATAGATTATCTTTAAATGTAAAACTTTAAATTCGTGGAATGATTCACGTGTTGAATAATATGACGGTTTTTTTAGAATTATTTTATTGAGTCTTCTTCGGAATACTTCCAGTGGGGCTGACTTGATCTTACATGCTCTTTCCCAGCCTATTATTCTATTATACTATTTGATTGTGCTAATGCATGGTAAAATTTCTGTAGCATAGGTTTTTGAAGAAGATTTCTTAGTTTGAAGAAAATGTAATAAAGTTTACGTATTCTTTTAATAGTTATGTTCTGTCCATTTTATGTATTGATCTATTATTATTCCTAAATATTTGCTAAATAGTGACTCAACCTTGTGAAAAGTCCTTGTGTTACCTATTTCGAAATCTTACATTTGCCGGCCTTATTTGAAATGAAGTCACAGTGACGATCCTTTTTACTTATATACAATCATGTAGAATCACCTACCGAAGCTAGTGCTCTTTACCCCGTGACACTTTGTGTAATATTATAATATAATGGAGTCAAGGTGAATTTCGTAAACGTAAAGGTGAATGTTCTTAAAAACCAATGAAAACCGCCAACCAACTTGGTCTTGGCACACACTCTTTGTCTCATTCACATTCATACATCGTCTCATATATACTTTTTGTTTTCCGACTCTTGACATGGCCTGACTCAAGAATCTATATTCGATATCTATAAATTTCCGAAGATTTCTGAAAAGAGTGATCTTTATTAATTAAATGTTGCGAATTCTTAGCGGAATAATATCTTGGAATTTATTCAAAGAATTTCGGCGTTTGCTTTGTTGACAAAAAAAATTTAATATATTTATATAACTTATGAATTTGGATCATAGAATTCCAGACAAAGGGTCCGAAAAAAAGACCAAAACTTAATGGTTTTCCAGACTCCAGGAAAATTTCATAAATAAATATCAAACACAAGAATGGAAATCAACTGCAAACTATCCGACATTTCTTCACTAGTAGTGCTAAATATTCAACACATCACTGAAAAAAATGGCGCATGCTGCAACCATCAAATTTCAACTATTTCGCAAAGTACAAAAACCTACAAGAAATAAATAATGAAAGCAGTAGTATCATTTCACCGAAAAATAACAACACAGCAAAGCACATAAACAAAAATGATAGTGAAATATCTCAACTAATTGCAAAGGTTTGCATGTCTACTAAATCTGAAACACAGCCAGGTTTTTTTTTCTTCTTATTATTTCTGGCTTTCACTCTTCAAGGGTGTTCTTGGCCATCATTTAAAATTATTGAGAAATGAAAGGTGAATTTAAATATTAATTTTATTTAAATAGGCGAATTTCAAAATTATAATGAAAATTGGAGTCGAGTTCAGACTTAGAAGAGATGAGATGTTGAATGGAGGGGAGGCAATTTTAGATAAGGCTTGATAGAAGAGAGGATATTTGTTTAGAGAGGGACAACCAAAAAATATGTGATCTAAAGTTCCCACTTCTAGACCACAGAATGTACAATCTGGGGAGTCAACAACGTGAATTTTAAAAAGATGGGAAGGAACGGAACAATGTCCGATCCTCATTCGAATGATTGAAGAAATTTCTTTTTTGGAAAAATGAGGGAATTGCTGAAACTACGGTTTTGATGGAATAGTCCTTTGTATTGAGGCATAGCAGGCTCCCTTGGATTGACTAGCAATGTGCCAATACTCCGACCAAACATTGCGGGATCTATCTTTGATGATGGAAAAAATGTCAGATAGGGGAATGTGGTTTACGAGGGTAACAACAGGGTTGGACGCTCCTTGTTTTGCCAAGGCATCCGCAATATCATTACCCATGATACCAACATGTCCAGGAATCCAAATCAAAGTTTCAGTTTTACCAGAGCTTTGAATGGAGGCTATCATCTCTCGAATAAGGCATACAAAGTGATCATCAGGATGAAGAAGAGGACTGGATTTAAGTTTTTGGAGGGAACTGAGAGAGTCAGAGAGAACGAGGGAATGTTCAAAATTATTTTTGATTATATATTTGAGAGATTCTATTATTGCAATGCACTCGGCTGAAAATATTGAAAATTGATTTGAAATTGAATGAAATATTCTGTCATTAGAATTATTGTGGTAAACGTTAATACCTATACCACAGTTAGGAGAGTCGGGAGATTTGGATCCATCAGTAAATAAAAGAGAACAGTTGGGCCATTTAGATGAAATAATGTCATTGAACATATTATTGACAGTTCGGGCCGGGAGATTGGAATGACTTTTAAGGATTCCGATCCCTTCTATTATTGTTGGGGATAGGGTGACGTGACTATATTTTAATTTGTATAAGGGAAGTAGATCATTTTGGATGATGTGAAGCTCTGAGAGAGACTTAAAATTTTTACAGATGTCAGGAAGAGGTTTAGTTGAAGCTCTGTTTGTAGATGAATGGGTTGAGTCAATGAACAACGAGACGCTGGGGATAACCTGATGACATTTAGAATTTAAACATTTAAGAACAAATTTGTCAGCAAATAGTTGACGCCTTAAATAAAGAGGAGGATCAGAACATTCTACTTGAAGGGAATTGATGGGTGACGATTGCATCGCTCCAGTTATAATTCGCAAAGATTTAGATTGAATTTTGTCTAATTTATCAAGTACATTTTTTGAGGCAGTACTAAAAAGTGGGCAGACATAGTCAAGATGGCTTTGAATAAGTGCGTTGTAAAGCAACTTAATGCAAGTAGGGTGAGCTCCCCACCAAACGCCAGATAATGATCTGATGATATTTAAATTTTTTTCGCATTTAGTAACTAAATTATTAATATGGGAAGACCATTTAAGTTTCCTATCAAATGTTACTCCCAAAAATTTTACTTCAGAAGCGTTGGGGATTGGAGAATTTTTAAATAAAATTTGAACGGGGGGGGGGTTTATGGCGGTTTGAGAAGGTGACACACTGAGTCTTTTGGATTGAAAGTTCAAGACCATTTAATGTGAGCCATGTGCAAAGGGCATTCATGGCTTCGTTAAGATATTTGACGGCGAGAGGGATGATTTTGGATGATAAGAAGAAAGCTATGTCATCTGCGAACTCAATAACTTTTACTTGTGGGGGAATAGTGACATGCATATCATATGTGTATATATTATACAGTAAGGGGGGCAATACATCGCCTTGTGGTAAACCCTTCCAAATAGACCTACTTTGAGGAAAAATATCTGGAAGTTCAATGAAAATTTTTCTATCTAGAAATAGATTAATAATAGATTGGACAAACATGGGGGGAAGGCCAAGGCCTAGAAGTTTTTTTTTCAAGATTGGGATGGAAACATTGTCAAAGGCGCCTTCTATATCTATAAAGACGGCAAGACAAACTTCCTGTTTAGAAATTGATAAATTAATATCAGTACTGATGATGGCAAGGTTATCTTGAGTGGATTTTTTTTTCCTAAATCCAAATTGAGATGGAGAGAGAAGCTGTTTACTCTCGACAAAAAATTCTAATCGGTTTTTAATTAATTTTTCATAAAGTTTACTGAGGGTAGATGAAAGAGTGATTGGCCTGTAGTTGGATCCAGAATTTGGTGATTTGTTTGTTTTTAAAATAGGGATGATTATTTGACAACTCCAGTCATCAGGCATTATACCAGTCTGAAAATTTTTATTTAAGATGCTTAAGAAGTGGTTTAGAACATTATCATTACTATTTTTGATTATGCTGTAAGGTATACCATCTCTGCCTGGAGATGAGTCCTTGACTGTTGATAAACAATCTTTTAGCTCAATTAAGATGAACGGAGAGTCTAGCCAATGATTAGACATAGGAGTATTATAGATGGGCGTTATTTCATCTAAGTTAGGTACAGAAGGGGGGGCAATTTTGTCCAAAAATTCATCGATCCATTTAGAATGAGACGCTCGAGGAGATGGTGAACTGAAGGAAGATCTAAATCTTCGGATCATAGACCAAACTTCCGAAATTGGAGTGTTCGGAGATACTGAACTGCAGAAGTTGTACCACCCGGATCTTTTTTTTGACCTCAATACCCTTTTGGCATTGGATTTAGCGTTTTTGTATATAAGATAGTTCTCCATAGTCATATTGTAACGATAGGAAAGAGATTTAGCTTTCCGAATTCTTACTACTTTGGAACATTCCTCATCCCACCAGGGAGTTGGAGGGAGTTTTTTGAGAGATTTAGTTTTAGGGGGAGGATTTGATTTATTTATTGCAGTTATGAGCATTGATTTGAAGTTATTATAATCATCTTTGACGGAAAATATATCGGTGGCGGGTGAATTTAATAGGAACTTGTCCATATGAGAGTTAAATTCATCCCATTTGGTGTGTTTCGTTTTAATTTTTGTCGAAATATGAGACTTATCTGATTGGAAAGAAGTTTGATAAGTAATGGTGATCGGGAAATGATCACTGGAGCAAGGGTCTGGGGACACCACCCACGAGGAGAGAGAAGCCAAACTAGTAGAACATATCGATAGATCCACTGCACTGGGGTTTGTGCTGGGGCGTGAGATCCTAGTAGGAGATCCGTCATTCAAAAGGAAAAGGTTGGATTGATCTAGGAAATCCATCACACTTCGACCATCTCGGTCGGAGAAAGCAGAACCCCAGACGGGGGAATGGGCATTAAAATCGCCTAATATAAAGAAAGGAGGGCTTAGTTGACTTACAATTTGCAACCAAGTTTGTTTATTGAAGTGGGTTGTTGGGGGAAGATAGACTGAAATAAAGGATGTGTCCTTTATTTTAGCTGCAACCATTTGGAAGTCAGCATTGAGGGGTTTGATATTATTTATTGGGGAAAATGATATGGATTTTTTAATAAAAAGGGCAGCACCGCCGCCCGAACCTTCCGGGCGGTCGTCGCGGAGACAGGAATACCCTCCCACATTAAAGTGGGTGGATGGAGTAAACCAAGTCTCCGAGATAGCAGCCAAAGAAATAATGTTGGAATTTAATAGGTTAAGGAGATCAGATTTGTTAGAAATAGCACTTCGGCTATTCCACTGAAGTATTCTGACATCCTGAAGAGTCATTTTGAATAAATGATTTTAATGTGGAAATAATAGTAGCAGCGTTGGACGGTAGATTAGTTTGAGAAGAAATAAGGTCAATTAGAAGCATAATAAGAGTTTGGATAAATGAAGAATTGTCCTGGGAGAGTTTTTCAGAAAGTTTAAGAGAGTTCATTGAGGACGGATTATAATTATTTGCACACCCATTTGTGGCATTTGAAAGAGGTGAACCATTGGGATTTAAGAGCAGTGAGTTGTGTTGTTGCTGATCGTATCCAGGAGCCGGTTTAGAGATAGCGTTTTTGTATGTGAATTAAGTTGAACGAGAAGAAGTTGTTGTAGTGGAGGGAAGAGGGTTGGATGAGGAGTAGCTGGATAAAGCCTCAGCAAATGATTTTTTGACAGGCGGGAATAGTTTAGAAGCCTGTAGAAAAGACAAGTTCTGAGAGGCCATAGAAATTTTAATATTTTTTTGGCGAGATTGTTCTGGGCAAGATGTGTTGATAGCTGTATGTGAGCCTGAGCAATTAAAACATTTAGGTGAGGAGGAAGAAGGACATTGGTCAGCTGCGTGGTTTTCTCCACATTTAAAACATCTGGGTTGAGATCTGCATGCAGCTTTGGTATGACCAAAACGGCAGCAATTGAAACATTGAGTGGTGGGATAAGTATACATTTCAACTGATAATGAGTTGAAGAATAAATATATATGGGAGGGAAGAGATTGACCTTCAAGGGTGATAACGACAGATTGGGAGGGCTTCCAGGAAATTATACCCTCAGAGGAGTCCTTGTAATTTAGCCTCCTGGCTTTTATGGGATTGCCAATGTGTTGGGGGGTTGAAAGTGAAGACAGAATTTCTTCGATGGACAGATCGGTCGAGATACCTCTGACCAGGCCCATGCGAGTGACATTGAAAGTAGGGATATATGCCTTAAACTTTGAATTAGATGAAATGAAGATATTTTTGATGAAACTGTTGGCAGCTGACCCTGAGAGGAATTCGACGGAGATTCGGAAGCGACCCTCGGCTTTCACACCTCCAGGCTTGATTGAAAGATTCTTGCTATTTGATAGGAATTTGCCAAATTCAAGAGGGTGGATGGTTTTTCCTTGCTCAGTTTTTTGGGCGTATACTATGAATGGGCCACGGGAATGAAGAGAATAAAAGTTTGTTGGAGGAAGTTGAGAAAGTGCTGGTGGGGACTGTGAAGTCGAAGGCGAGTCAAGTTTTATTGGGGAAGAAGGAGTAAATTTCCTTTTTTTGGTAGAAGTCAAAATGACAGAATCACTGTCAGAAATTTCTACATTTTCCCCGTCTGGGGGGTCCGGAGAGGGATCTGGGGGCTTTGTAGGGGGTCCAGGAGCGAAATCTTCCTCCATTATTCACAACAGTAAACAACTACAATAATAGTATGAAAAATGACAGAAGTAAAAAAGTTTATAAATATCTGGAAATCAGCAGGGAAAAGTGACTCCTGGAAGATCAGAAGGGAGAAGAAACCTCAAGGCACAACACACTACACTTTTTTTTGGCCAGAAAACAAAATAAAATGGAAAAAAAATAATTTTAGATAGAGCAAAACAAAACAACTGATGACAGCCAAAGGTTACTGTTACTTCCCCACAGCCAGGTTGAAGTAGTTGGTATTTTTTATAAAAAAACTAGTTCACGTGGCTTTGGAGAGTTTTCTACTGCTTACTTCTACATTTTTCTATACGACGCGACAAGAAGATTCCCATCGTTTTCCAAAAACCGTGATCAGTTCACTATGGTCTACCTATATATTTGGCAAAGAAACCGTACATTTATTTATTTTATGTACAGACATAGTAAAATTACAACATTATAGATATTTTATATAAAACATTGTAAAAGTTAGCCACTGGTGTCGTTAACACTTTTCTGTTCATTTATTATTTAATGTTTTAAAAAATGTATTACACATTTACCAAAATTGCTGACAGAACATTACAGTATTTCTTATTTTTCACCAGCACCTTTGGTGTAAAAAACATTTATTACTAAAAAATAAGAAACCCCATTGTACATTATTGGCAAGTCACGCTTTATATCAATTTTCTTATTGTGTTTTTTCACTGTCGATTCGAAATAAAATTTTTACCTTGACATCAAGCTATGTTCATTGGCTCGTTTTTGCTAAAAGTAATGAAAATCAACACGGTGTATAGAGGACTAAATCGAAAAATTTGGCTTATTCTTTTACAAGGCGAGAGTTGTAGATTCAGCTCCACAGTATATCCAAATTGAGGATATCATAGTTCATCTCTTGTACGGTAAACACATACAGAGGGGTTTTTATAATTAATTTTTATATTGGTCAGACGTTCAACTACATGAAAAAAATCGATGAAGCGTTTCGCCCTTCATGACGTCAATCAAATTGATTTATTTATATCAGAGGTCAACAACGCGTGGCCTCGGAAAGCAAACAACTAAACAGCTAGATAGTACAATACTGTGGGTATTCTCAATATAAATTAAAAATAATTAAATAACTTGCATGTCTGCTCTATCTTTGATGATTATAACTCGGGGGTTAGGATCACAGGGTTCTACAAAAAATAGTTTTGAGATTAACTCAAAAAAACATTGGAATTCTCACATGCCCAACTAATATGCCGAACTGTATCTCTTAAAAGGCTGTATGTACGAGATAGAGGTTCGTGTCACTAATAAATATGATTATAACATTACCGAAACCAAGCTTAACTCAAAACACCCATATTTGTAGCTAGGCCCCTGTGATTCTAAGCCTCCGTATTAGTAATCTACGAATAGTTAGTTCGTATGTATGCATCCTACGCTATGTCGTAGAGAATAATAACATATTTATAGCTAGGCCCCTGTGATCCTAAGCCTCCGTATTACTAATCTACGAATAGTTAGTTCGTATGTATGCATCCTACGCTATGTCGTAGAGAATAATAACATATTTGTAGCTAGGCCCCTGTGATCCTAAGCCTACTTATTAGTAATCTACGAATAGTTAGTTCGTATGTATGCTTCCCACGTTATGTCGTAGAGAATAATAACAATATCGGTGTAAAGTCTAAAGGTTGAACCTTGTTAATTATACGTGTTATGTTAACCATTTTAATTTTAATTTTTATGTTTTGTTATGCTGACCATCCTCACCAAGTGTGAAATGCCGTATATATTATATCGTCCATGTAAATCAACAGAAAAATATTTGCATTTCTCATGTTATGAGAAAACGTATGAAAAGATTACATAAAGAATTTTAAATATTTGTTGAAAATAAAACAACCGCAATATTTTATCAGAATAAAATAGTTAGACTAATACATGTTCTATTTGTTAAAATTGTGAAGAACCCTACTTTCTTACATATTATCTATGGACTACAAATACGTATACGTTTGCAATCAAGTTCTCTAGTTTTGTTGTGACTTTCTAAGTGAAAAGTGAGTGAATTGGGTGGAAAGGTGTTCTAAAGGGTGCATTACGTCATAAAAAAATAATAAAATTGAAGGAAAAATAACTGTTATTAAACAGTTTGATACACCAAAGTTATCCACCGATAAAAATCCAATTTTATACAAAAAACAAAAAGGAGTAAAGAAAAATTAAACAAAGATAAAATTATCGAAAAACAGATTGTATGAAAAAGAAAATATTTCAAAATTGATAAAAAAACCCAAGACACATAAAAAAGTATTGACTTTATGAGTAATATTCCACTGCCCAACATAAATACTCAAGAAGAATAAGCCAAAATATACCTACTGGTTACTTCATCTTTTGAACTGAGAAATATTAAATTCAATTATACGAAATTATACAACGCTCTACAAAAAAACCGGAAATAAATTAAAATAAAACAAAAGAAAAAACAAAGTGATATTCAACTTACAAACATTATGAAGACGATGTAAAGACAACTTGAAACTAAATACAAAAGTTTAAAAACCACAGGCTGCCTCAAACAGTCCTCCCTAGTGAGGACAAAGAATTTTTTTGAATTTATACTTATATTATACCTTCTACATACAGAATGTACAAACTTTGCAATAGTAACTAATAAAAAAATACAGTGTGTGGCAAGCCTACGCACGACGGAAGTGAAACTTTTAGTATTATTCTCTCTCTCTTTTCATTTCATATTATTATTATTCAGAATGCTGTACATTTTAGTTTTAAAAAGCATAAATTTATTTATAGACGTGTTGTTAACAAATGAACGTTTAACTAGATTCCTAATATTGACATATTTATAAGAAGCATGTGATAAAAAAATTGAAAGTTATAAAAATATGGGATTCGAACCCGGGTCCTGCATAACGAGTGTCGAACGCTCTGCCTCTAGACCGCGAGGAGAGGTATCTCGCGCGACGAGAACCGCGTATACAACGTGTACTCCTGAATTTTCGTTTTCAAACACGGCAAATGAATAAAATCACATAACGTCTCGTTAACGCTTTATATAGGGTCGAATCGAAGATATATCGGCAGTGTGAAGTCATATCTGTCGTTTTTAAAAATATCTTCGTATATTTGTCCGTTTTGGAAAAGATCTATTGTGTTTTAACAGTCTCATACCCGTATGGTCTGAATTTGAAAACATTTCTAAATTTTTAAAAACTCACTTACGGCTGTGTTTTTTAGTAAAAAAAACTTGTCACGCACGTCTGCGAGGGTAATTAGTCGCGTTATCGGCCTTGATTAGTAATTTTAATGATTCAAAATAAAAATAATTAATCAAAATACCGAGCAACTCTACCGGCTCGATTTGTAAGCTAAATTTCGACCAAAATATCATATAGGTACCGACCGTTACTTCTAGCCAATTAATCGAGTGAACACCTGCCGGTCTAGAGTCTCACTAAATGGATTTAGACATTTCGGGAGACTCTCGGTTAAAATGAACAAATTTATGTAATTTTTTACTACATTATTACAAATCATGTAGATATCTTCTTATATGTATGCCTGACAAAGTCGCAGCACGAAAGCATTTTATCACTTTTCCTCGTATTAAAAAAATCACAAAAAGAAAAAAAAAAATAGTTAAAGTGGGGATCGAACCTCGGTTCTTCACGACGACAGTCGGGCGCTCTGCCTCTAGACCGCGAAGCTGAGTTTGGAGAGTGACCTAAACTAGGTATATAATATTAGCTAGGCTCCCATAGCGAAATTATCACGTTTTTTCGTGACGGTCATGAGTCGGTTTTACTCCGGTCCTCGAAAATGCATAATGCGCGTAAAGAAGTTTCACTTCAAAAACAATAACGGAAAAATTAGATAAATATCAGAGCTGGTCTTTTTGCACAACAGACTTGGTTTTGGTCGTGTTGATTTTGGGGTTTTGCAATCGTGGGGTTCTTTTGCATTAGATAACATGAGTGATAAATTAATTTACTCGTAAATGCTCTCTAAAAATGTAAAATGTGTCTTCATAATCAGAATCAAGTTTACTGACGTTTCACGATCGTATCAATATTGTTTAAGCTGTGGACCTTTTAATAAACAAATAAATTTTCTATGTTGATATAATATTACTTTGGCAATGAGTTTTATAAAGGTAGAAGGTACTTACGGAGGTGGAGGAACATTCACGTGCTGAGATGTTAATTTCACTATAGTTTTGGTTTAACTAATTTTATTTATTGCGATGCGTTTGTGATGATTTTCGGATTGCTATGCGATGCGTTACAGGTAATAATATTCACTTCGCGTCACGGCTGTTGGTTTTTGACTGAATCCCGAACACAGAGGAGACGTATGAAGGAGAGGAAAACGGGATTCGGGAGCAAAATTTATTGCCAGTAAAATAATTTTCTATGAATCAACAATTAGCCATTATTGGCGTAAACATGCTCCCCGCCTTGACAGAATGGTCAAAACAAACCAACATACGATAACAAAAACAAAAAAAATAACTGCTGTAGAACAACATTGTGTTTCACTGTTCAAGACGAATGTCTTTTGCGAGTAGGAAAAAAATAATAATGCAAAAAAATAAAGTGATTAGAAAATAACAATCAGGTGTATGTGTGCATACTTCTAAACTAACTAGGCTAACTAATGAAAAATAAAGGCTTATCGATTTGGTAAAGGACAAACCTTTACCACAGGACGCTTGTGCGATCTTGCCTTGGTTCGGACAAGTACCACTCGAACGACATCATCCTTGCCTGGATAAACTTCATCTATAATATCTAATAGCCAGTGCAGAGGCGGTATGTTGTCAGCTTTTAATATAACTAGCGTACCCTTTTGTACAGGATTATACCTATATTATTATGGAAAGCTTTATTTAGAATGCTGGCTTTCCAGCACTTTGGAGAAATCCGGATTCTCTCAAAATATTCTGGAGAGAGAGTGGAAAATTCCAGTTTCAGAGAGGGAGTATGCTTACTGACTTCTTTCTAGGTGTGCTCGGAACTCGGTACGACCCATCTAAGATCTATATATAAATATATGCTTGCTCATTAAATAAAAAGAACAAAATGCCAGACAGGATGACGCTTTATTCAGCCAATATCATATAGTAACCATCATAAAATAATCAATGATTCGGCTTCAGAGAAAATTGACACAAAAGATGCTATCGCAAAAATATCCTCGACAGTATAATATAATGCATCTTGCCTCGAGAAATAAATGTTTAATGCTCTATTATTTGCAAAATTGTATGATTTCATGGAAAACAGCTATCAAACACGTTTAAAACAACCATTCAAACGCCAGTACCAAACTTGATATTTTTAATTATCAAATAAAAGATTATTATTAAAAAAATACATATATTTATGTTAAGTAATAATTGTTGATTGAAATAATAGTACATATTGAATTATTCCGCGGGTTGAGAATAAGCCGACGTAGTTTAGTGTTTCAGAGCACCTGACCGGCAATTAGAAGGTGTGGGTTCAATTCCCGTCGGCGGCATTTATTTTTACTCAGGAGATATTTTCAATTTGTATGGATATTTCAGGCGACTAATTATTGCTTATAATAATGTAGGTATTTTTTTATTTTTTATATATTCAATAATATTGTTATTGGGTTTATAAAAACAGTTTATTTTTAAACAAGTTCTGCTGTGTAATTATTATTACGCGTGACAGCTGTTTCGCCCTCTGAAGGCATTATCAAACTGTGGGTAGCCCACTTACAGACGATACATTTATATTATTTCTAGGTAAGTATTTTAATTTCAATTACTGATTTCTTAATTGATACTAGAATTTATTAATGGTTATTACCCCAGCAAAGTTCCCCAATTAGTGTAATGTTTAAATTTGACGAATGTCTTTATGTTAGTTATTCCCAAACGATGAGAACCCTATGAGTCATCGTTTGGGAATAACTAACATAAGGACATTCAATCATAGTTCGTTCCGAGTGAGGAGCCCCGGTGGCCTCGGTGCTAAAAGTGAATCTATTGGCTCCGTGTTTGAAAGTGTGTGTGAGGGAATTCCGTGTACTTACCTATGTGTTAGTGTGTAACGTTCTGAAGCTTATAAGATATAACATTTGGTGCCTTTTATATAAGTTATTTTTTTATCAATCTTTTAATTTTTTATATGATTATATGTAGTTTTTAACGTTTGAGAAACATAGAAACGAAAAATAATCAAACCGAAACAATTAAAATGAAGTAAATGAGTGCATTGGAATTATTTAGGTCAAATTTGATCATAATCGGTCGCTAGGTGGGGGGGGGGGTATTTTAATATGCGCTGTAGTGTAAATCTAGCTCAAAGAGGTTTTTTTTAAACCCTTTAGATGCCAAAAAAAGTAAATAACGTTTAAATTCTGAGATTGAAAAATAATATATTTAAAAATAATAAGTGTTTTATTATCTTATTTTTTTATTCACAAATGGATATAATGATATCTGAGATTCCCGTGCTGAAGATTTTACTGCATTTTGGTTTTCCTATTCTCTATTTGATGTAGATTCACCAGTTTTCCGCTTGTATTACGTGTTTCTGGACACCGTGTACACAAGTACATAATATGTACCTGTATAATACATTATATTAATAAATTGTTTATTTTAGTCTGGTAGATACCGGGAAATTTTGCCGAGTAACGAAATCACTATAGTGGTAGTCCATCACTTTTTAATGTCACACATTTAAATGACAACAATACAAAAATTTAGTTATCTAATTCAAAAGACAAAAATTAGCACGACAAAAAGGAAAATAAATTTCCTTGTGGACTACCTTGTCTTTGGGAATGCTGTGTGGATGATTTTTTAAAGGAGAGAAAAAAAGTAAAAATGGGTCTTGAAATTACAAGAATTCATTCTAAAGCCAACTGTCGAACTCAAGAACGAGTCGTAAAAACGTCCCGTTCTCATGCGAGAAAATTTTTAGCCTTGTAGAGTATGGCACTAGTATTGCCACAGTATTGCGGGGTCTTATTCATTTACACATCTAAATAAAAAGCATTTGTATTGCTACGTAATATTTGTATGTCGTATTACTTCGTTCATTTGAAATTCTGAAACTGGAGTAATGAAAACTAATTTCTACAAAGTAACAAACTCCCATAAACTAAGAAATTTACTGCCAGTCCAGTCATAACTCAAAAAGTTAAAGAACGCTGCCGAAATTGTACATTTTTTACATCAAATTTGAGTTTCTCCGCCTTACCCTCCCCTACATCAATTCTTAACTAAAACGATTCAATATATATATATATTATATATACAATTTTAGATACATTTTTTGTTCATAAGCACAATTCCAAATTTCGAACTATATAATAGCCAAAAGGAACAGATTCCAAAAACCATCTGTTTTTGGAATCGGTACCTTTTGGCTAAAAACCAAATGTTTTTGGAATTAAAAAAAAAACATTTGGATTTTGGAATCGGTTCCTTGGTTAAAATAATAACGGGCGATCTAACAGCAGCAAAGTCAACGAGGCAATAAAACCATGACAGGAATAACGTTGTACATGAAGTTAGGATCAAAACTTCACATTTTTCGTAAAATATTTATCATTTTGTTTGTAAATTTTTCGTGTCGGGAAATTTTTAACCTGGAAAATTTCTTCTAGTTGGTCACTTATTGGTCTAAATCAAAACTTACAATATGAAAAAGGTCTTTAGATTTATAGGACAAGCTGTATGTTGACTCAGGCAGGACCTTAGTTTTATTTTATTTTATAAGAAGTGCACATTGTTCAGTGATTATCAGAGTTTATATTTACAGATTTTAATGCTCTCTTCAGCACGGAAATGGCGTTTTTGTGCGTACCCGAATTAATATTACTTACGTATACGAAAATAATATTCTGTTACAAGAATACGTAATTAACATTCTGATATCTTTTCGAAGATTATTTTTTATTTTTGGTATCGCGATTAGCATTTATTTTAATAATATGTTTTTAAACATGTTTAAACAAATGTTTTTTCGGTTAAAAATTTGGCATTGAAGCATATTGCCATCTAATCAAACAAGATAACGACTATAATATTATAGTCGCGCTTCGCAAAGCCAACGCAGTTCACCGAAACCTTCTAAAGAAACAAGTTGAAGAATAATTCTCCACGGCGACACTTCTTGCAAAGGTAAAATAAACATTTCATTTTTCTTTTTGATTATTTATATTTGTATTTTTTATAATAAAAATATACAATTTATACATGTAATACAGTATTATAATGTAAAACAAAAATAGCGTTTGGTGAAATATTATATATCTACCTAATGTTATTATCTTGTCATAATAAACATCCAGACGCAGAACGTACTCACTCACTCACACGTTTCGAGGCAAACTTGTTGCGGCCAGTTTGTTCATTCAATTTTAATACTTTACTCATTTTATAGTGTAACGCATTTATTTTCGGGTCCATGATAATCCATTGCCAGATGCAAGATGTAGAGTGATGGTCATTATTTTACCTCCTTGAGACAATTGTCTTTGAAGTTACTTGTAAGGAAAAAGATTTGCATGAAATCGACACTCAATCTCCTCAAAGAACCTCTGTAAATAAAATATGAGTTTAAAAATATCGAAAACATATTGTATTCAGCTAGAACTTTGCTAATGAAAATAAAAATTGATTTTAAAAACAATAAAATTTCAATTACAAACATTACCGCATGATTTAGAAAAGAACTTGAGTTTATTTTAGTTAGTTTATAAATTTGGGATTGTTCTCAACACCCGACTATGGAGTTGACCGCTTAAACAGTATTCACATCCCTTGAATATCACAAGCATTTTTTCTTATTATCCTCTTCTATCCGATAAAAACAAAAAAGGTAGAAATATCTAAATATCGAATAGCGAACAAGAAAAAAAAACACTTGTGCTTTATGTAAACTGTGAATTTGAGGAAACACATTTTGAAAAAGAATTATAAGTTTGTGCAACACTAAGTAACTAAGATTATAAAACTGGATCCTTCGTCCCTGAAAGCAACCCGGCGGCCGCGGCGGCGCACGAGTTCGCGAATCTCCACTAGCCAGTTCCGGAGGCTGTGATGTGACAGGTTTTGGTGTTATGCCATTGCATTGCGGCAGTGCGCATTGCGCAGTGCACCGGTTGACTGAGAGATGCAGATCCACGCAAACTAAACGTTCACACTTCAACTTAATACTTGTGGTTCATTTTATTATAATATTCAGTGAGCTTATGTTCGAGGAGCGCGATTGATTTTCAAGTTGAATACTGATTTGTTGATTGAAAACCAAGAAACGGAATTCGCTACGAGAAAGCCACCCGAACTTCTTGTTACGAAATAAAAATCGCGCTCGTGGATTATATTTTTGAAGTGAAACTTCTTTACGCGCGTCATGCAATTTCGAGGACCGGAGTAAAACCGACTCATGACCGAAACGAAAATGCGGGTACCCCCACCACCGATTAAAGTTCATTTGATCTAGTCAAAGTTTTGAAGTAACATATAAATGCTTCTTAGCTCATCCCGACAACTGGCGTTGGTGGTGTAATGGTCAGCATAGTTGCCTTCCAAGCAGTTGATCCGAGTTCGATTCTCGGCCATCGCACATTATTTTTTTGTTTTTAACGCCTTTTTCATTCAATATCTTATTTTTTAGTAGGTCAGAACATTTTTTAAAAGAAAATAATATTGCAAAATAATAAAAACACTTATCTCACTGTGATAAAACATTACTCCGCTAGAGCGCGCTTTGCGTTATTGTGTTGGATTAAAATTATTATCTAATCCGTATATTATGATAATTGTATTACATTTATTTAATTAATTTATTTATTTTGATAATATGTAATAATTTACAGAAAAAAAAATTAAAACTATCTCCCTCTGATAAAATATCCGTTCGCTAGAGCGCACTACGCGATCTTGTGTGGGATTCTATTTCTGTACATTGTACATTATTTTTAAAAATATATTATATTTTGGGTGTGATGTAGGTAACATTATAAAACATAACAAGCTCTCATATTTTCAGAACCTACATAATATAATCAATTTATGCGGCTTTGCTTACAGTTGGTGCTCAGCGTGGTTGGCTTTCAATCAGTTAAGCGAGGTTCGATTCTCGGCTGTGGCATTTTTGAAGTGAAACCTTGTTGAGGTGGGGGAGCCGCTCACGAACGTTCTCTCTCTTCTCTTCTTTCCTCTCTCTCAGACACCAGCGAACTGCGCCACGCCAAGCATCAGCTGAAACTAGAAGTTTCACTTCTGTCTTGCGTAGGCTTGACACACCCACTTTTTTAAATTTCCTCGCATGCTAGTGATGACTTATACTTTTTTTAATATTTTGCGTTACAACAAACCAATTCTGTTAATGTGTTCAAATCTGTATTGGAAATGAATCTAATAAGAGAAACATTACTCGAAAAACTCGATAGAAGCGGCTATGCCTTTTGTTCTCGTCGTTTATCGTAAAAGGTAAAAGAACGCTATAAATATATATTTTTAATAGTAATTTATTTTTGGGTTATATTGGGTTCAACACGGCACAATACCCCAAAATAAATTACTTTTATACAGTTGGCAGTGAGAATCTCAAATCATACTATTTTTTTTGATTATTTTTAAACCAGAATTTAATATTGATGTCCGAAACAGCTGACAAGTTATTTTGTGCAAATGACTCTTCAGCACGAGAGGTTAACAAATGAGGGTTGATATGTAATACATGTATATTTCATATTATGCAATATTCCATAAAAACTTTACAATTTTTTTTGTCACATTTGGCTTGTTTACGAAATACTTATTTAATACTTGGTAATACTTGCAAAGCATTTTTTGAGTTCTTGTAAATAAATGATGTCCCCCACTTTTACAGATAAAATGTTCTACATCGGATTTCTGTTACTGGCGCTTGCAGTAAACTGCCAGGCCCAGATTCCTTTCTTTGGATACTGCGATGCCAGCATTACGCCGATGCAAAATTTTGACCCTACGCGGGTAAGTATAAAGAGCCAAACCGTTGTAACTAACTAACCATCAGGCCGTTTCCCCGCAGGGGTAGGCAGAGAGAACGTCCCGCCAAACAACTCGGTTTTGGCACACACTCCTTGCCACATTCACATTCATACATCGTCTCATACATACTCTTCTATTGTTCTGACTCTTGACATGGCCCGACTCAAGTATCTGATTCACTTGGTCGTGCCATGTCTTCCTCGGGCGTCGAACAGTTGTATATATCTTTTAAAGGAAGTATTAACCATATCTAATAACTTTAGTAAAATTTATTTTCAATATGTAATCTTTAACAAAAAGGAAAAGTTCCACTGCACTTTTACACTCCAACACGACAACAAGATTCGCATCGCCTTCACAGTTGAAAATTTCTGATGAAAGTGCGAATATCTAAATAGCTTCGATCCTAAAACTCAAACATTGTTAAATGTCGAAACAACATGACCACTATCATAGAAATAATTAACTAAATGATGTATACTGTAGTTTTTATTTTAATAATTTAAATACGAATTATTTTTTCAGTACCTTGGAAAATGGTATGAGCAAGAAAAATATTTCGCGATTTTCCAGTTTGGTGGTAAATGCGTTACAGCAACATACAGCGATGCCGGCAATGGGGTCATTGGTGTCTCGAACAAACAGTTGCACATCATGTGAGTTGTACACTTCATTATTCAACGAAAATAAAACACGTTGAAATTTACTAGCCTACAGTTCTTTACATGGTTACAATGGTTACATATTCCAATACGAATACCAGTCACTCATCTCGATGCTCGCCTTCCATTTCCCCGAAAACTCCGCTTACGTTGTTGGACTGGGTTATTGATACCCAAACTTCACAACATAATCGTATTAACAGTACCGGGGCCCCTACAACCAAGACAACAGGTGGCGCCACTCCCTTCGAGGTTCCCCTGGAGGTTGTGTTCTCCTCCGTCACCATGCAGATTCCCAACTAAACATCTCTCAGTATTTGCATTAACAGCGACGACCCCGTACAACCATTGAATTCAGCCCGAAGAAAGCAGACGGCATCGCTTCCGTCGAGGCTTGCCGAAGGTCGTGTTCATACCCATGCAGATTTTGATAGCATATTGGGTTCTTGATACCCAATTCATACGTCACTCAATATTCGTATTTACAGTACCGGGACCCCTACAACCATTGAAGGCACCGCCAAGACAGCGGCTGTCGCCGTTCCCCTAGAATCTCGCCTAGAGGTAGTTCCACTCCTTCCCGCTGCAGATTTCGGCACCGTATTGGGTTCTTGATACCCAGCCATAAGTCACTCAATATTCGTATTTACAGTACCGGGGCGCCTACAACCATTGAAGGCACCGCCAAGACAGCGGCTGTTGCCGTTCCCCTAGAATGTCGCCTGGAGGTAGTTCGACTCCTTCCCGCTGCAGATTCCGGCACCGTATTGGGTTCTTGATACCCAGCCATAAGTCACTCAATATTCGTATTTACAGTACCGGGGCGCCTACAACCATTGAAGGCACCGCCAAGACAGCGGCTGGCGCCGTTCCCCTAGAAGCTCGCCTGGAGGTCGTGTTTCCCTCCGTCCCGCTCCAGATTCCGGCACCATATTGGGTTCTGGATACCGACTACACCTCGTATGCCGTTGTATATGCATGTAATGGCTTTGGAATTTTCCATACAAGTAAGATTTTATTTACTGTTCTAAAAATACGTGAAGAGCCTTATTTTAAGGACTCGAAGTAATGATTTAACTTTTGGTGATAGTCCAAAAAAAGTGTGAAAATACTTTGTCAAAAATCCGGTTGAAACCGAAGCAAATGTGGTTTGTGTTTTAGCCAAGAAAATGAATTGTATGCGGTGTCCCTTCTATCCTTTCATAAAACAAGTCAAGCAAGAGTAATTTTGTCAATTCTGAGAATGTGAAAGTAATTTTGATGATTCTTAAATGACATATAACAAATTATAAAAATAAATCACTGGTGGGTCGGGTGAATTACGCAGAGAGTAAATAGATTTTGACCTAACATATGAGATATTGCAATCAATAAACTAAAACACTTTTCTTCTTTCAGAATTCGTTTGGCTTCTGACAAGAAGTCGCAGCGCTCCACTTGAAGTGATGAATAATGCCTATTCAGTTCTGGACAGGAATAATATCAGCCGTGGTTTCCTCATCAAGACCGACCAAGTTAACTGCCCAGCAAATAATTGAAAGCGCCTGTACGTGTTATTATTAAAAAAAATTTTTTTAATAATTAATTGAACCTATTGAATAAATAATACACACTTATTGAGCTATGTAAAACCACTTCAAACCATATTTAAATAAAGCGCATCACATTTACCAGATATAAATCTCTTCGATTTATTTATTTATATTTATTAATAACGCCTTTCGGCTTTTATATAATGTAACTTATAGTATAGGACACACCTGCAGCATGATGAATTAGATTTGCGAAAGGTATAAAGAGCCCCCATGAGAGGATAACGATAATAAATAGAAGCCAAGAGATTCTGTTCAAGTAACACAACGCCAAAATCATATTTCTTTAATAATTCATAATTCTTATCAATTTGGGTCGCTTGTGTGGGGACTAGGGAGGTGAATTTAATTAAGAACATCTATTAATCATGAGTCTCGATTTGATTTTATTTTATTTGGAAAACCAACAGTTATAATTATTACAAGGTATGGTGTAGTATGTGTTAATTATTTAACCAATAATAGGTTTTCACTTAGGTATTTAATTATTTAGTGAATATATATAATATTTATGTAAGAAAAAGGTTACATTAGCCTATAGGGATGGAATGGCGGAAGGGAGGGGTTTAATTTAATTGGGTTTGTCAAGTTTTAGTACTAAATCTAAATTATACTTTGATCTACTTACATCTACAACTTAAATAGTTGTCATATGGTTCGGATTGATTCTTAACTATTCACATTGTCATTGTTCACAGTTGCTACCTTGTCGTCACTGAGTTGGTTCTGTGCGTAGGCCGAAGTCCTAGGTGGCTGCTTCTGCAGTTCTGCAACTCAGGCCCCCGGCCGCGTCTGGTCACCGTGCTTTCTTCGCCTCACGCCCAGCATTACGTCGCCGAGGATAACATATCTTGAAAATCACTTTCTCTAACTCGACTGTAACTTCTTCGGCGAGGAATGCGTACTTCACCACCACACCTGTCTCGGTCTCCTCTCTCTCCCGCCTTGATCTTGACTGTCCTCGTTCCTGAGCTCGTAGGACCTGTCGCTCTACCCCGCACTTCTCACTTCTTTGTCTTTGGGCGCACACTGCGGGAGTCACTCAGTTTAACATTCAAATTTATTTGTGATGAAATTTGATTCGTCACAAGGTATATATATATATTTATATATATTTTTTTTAATTTATTTAAATTTACATAGTAAGAAAATGTTTCAAATAAAAGTTAACATGTTTTCCTTTACAAGAGTCAAAAACTCTTGTGTAAAGGGAAAAAATAAAAACTTAACTTACATATGAAAATAGAAGAAAAAAATATATGAAACATATAAAGTGAAGAGATTTTAATTTTTTTATATAATAATATATAAAGTAATATAGTGAGATGTCATCGTCATTCTAATTCACTAAATTATTTAAGGTAGCGAAGTTTATTTTCTTTTTCAATTTATTGTAGTCCGGTTCTAACCTTATTTCTGTCGTTAGTTGATTAAACCACACCACTCCAGTGTACGTGTAATAGTTTTGTGCAAAACTGGTGTGCATTAATGGAGTGCATAAGCGACCCATTGTATTTTGCCTATTGCTCTCAACACGAACCATGGCATGGTGTGACTTCTTATACAGATCTTTATGTATTTGAAGCATTTTTTGTAAATGTATTTTTTAGTGGTGGGACTTGGAAACTCTTGGAAGTCTTGGAAAAGTTGTGAGGTTGGGTAGTCTGATTTATGATAGTTTTTTTATTAACAGCCTTTGAGTGATTTCCAGGGGTAAAATTGATGATTTGTAAGCTCTCCCCCCATGCAACGATACCATACTGTATAATTGAATGGGCTAGAGCGTAGTAAATATTTTTAAGAATTTTTAAGTGAAGGCGATCCAATACCAAGTAATGCAAAATCAGGTGTTTTTGGTTTGAAAATTTGATTGCTTAGAAATACTACAGATACTTTAATTAAATACTGCAAGTAGAACACATCTTGGCCTTGTCAGCAAAAGATCATTTTTTTGATAAAACTTTTTACAAGCTTGGAAAAAAATAAAGCATCAGACCTGAAGAAAAAATTTCTAGTGCAAAATATCCCATTTACAAACCCATTTTTGTAACTTTTTTAATTGTATAATGTGGGAAATTCAATTTTTTTATTCAATTTTTGGAGGAAATTTTCATATATGTACCAGAACCTCACAAAATAAAACAAAATATGCATTTTCGCGTTGTTTATTTTTACACGAATATTGATCGATTTTCGGGGAGGTGGACATTGAATTTGCAATTGTAAAATAATTTCTATGCCGTCTACATAGGGGTTTCACGCTTTTGTATTTAGTTACCGCCCAGTAGAGATGGGCGAAGCGGCTCAGTTGAGGGAGCCGGTTCACTAGTTCCCGTTCACTTGAAAGATCCGCTTGTGTTGCCAGCGGATCTTGGCCTAATGTCGCCGTTTTTCAGTTGCAGTAATTCTGCCCCACAAATATTCTGCGTGAGCGTGATTCCTACTTTCATTATTCGAAATCCATGGGGGGGGTTGTTACAGAATTTCTATAAAACACAATTCCCCACAAAAAAATTCAAAATACATACTCCTCACGGGATATTTGAAATCCATGGGGGGGGGGGGTTGTTAGAGATTTTCTGAGAAACATAATTCCCCACAAAAGTTTTCAAACTACGTACTCCCCACAAAATATTCACCGTCCTCGAACGAGTGAACCGGCTCATCGTTCGCGAACAAGTGAACCGGCTCATCGTTCGCGAACGAGTGAACCGACTCATCGTTGGCGAACGAGTGAACCGACTCACACGAACGAGTGAGTCACTACTGATCCGCGAACGAGTGAGCGGCTAATTTGGGAACCGGATCTTACGGATCCGCAAAAAGATCCGGTTCACTGAGCCGACTCGTTCGCGAACGACTCACTTCTACCGCCCAGCGCTGGCGGTATGAAGACGTTCTTTATCTTAGTGCCGCTCTGTTCTGTGAAATTTTTTCAACTAAAATCAGTTTACGTGTAATCGTTTTTTTTTAATTCCTAGTTTTATACAATGGGGAGGAAAGATAATAAAAACTGGGTACGCTCCGTGGCACAAAAAAAAAATAAAAACATGCTGGAATGTGTAAGTTCAAATAATTTTATTCATAATTAGATACCTAGAAACAATAACGCAAGAAATATTTGTTTATTTTATGTTATTATGTTAAGAAATCAAACAGATATACACAAAGAATAATAACAAATATACATTGCAAAATGAACGCACGATAAAATAAGTTACAATCATAATTTAAATATACAAAAAAATTTATTATAAATCGGTCATCATCGATTATCGAACACAATTAGACTATTAGGTAAGATATACTCATGGAGTAGGAATTAATTTTAATTTTTTCAATGCATGCAATGTTTTTTGTAATGTAATGTATCTAAATGTTTTTTACAGGCCTCTACGTAATCTTTCCCTAAAAAAACAATTAAAAAATACTGCTTTCTGATTTCTATCTGTTAATGAAAATGTACAAGTATTTTTTACACCTAATTCCTAACTATAATTAGTGTTAAGTTTTGATTGGAAGGAACTTGTAAAATGATAACACATCAGAAACTTTAAAAGGACTCTTGACTTTTATTTGCTCTGTTTCTAATTACATTGTGAATATCAGGAGATCCAAAACTACCCAAGACAGACCAAGGAGATTGTCTTTACTATTAGAAGCGTTAGCGAAAGAAGAGAGCGGTACAATGAAAAACTGATCCTTTATAATCTCACTTGGGAGTTTGCACCTACCGACATCTATGCATAATTTCTACAACTAATTATCTTGGTTGCATACAATTCAATTTTATCTACTTGGAGAGGTGTGAGTCCTAGATAAAAACTGCATTATTCAATTTTAAACATATATCCCTCCAAAAAAACGATTAGCAATACAGTTTTTTTTAATACGCAAATAAAATTACTAAGAAATAACAATACTAATAAAATTACTTATAATACTAAGGATAACTGACAATATTTATAACTTTAAATACTTCACACCATATTAAATTAACTAACAATTCATATTTTACTAGCTCTAATTAAAGTTAAGATAAAGAATCAAATCAATAATTTCTATAATAATAAAACATTTAATTTTAGGAATACAATACAATGATGGTTGGGCCAGGTCTTCCTTCCAGGATGGCTAATTTTATATAACAATTTGAACGGGCACTTGCAGTGTTCTTCACTTTTCTTTTGGTTAAATTTTCATCTTGACTTTTCACTTAGACCAATTTCTCACTATAGTTTCACAAGAGGTCACGACCTCCACCACCTTTATTCATTTTGCATTTTTTCTTTATTTTTTTTTCTTTCTTTTGATTGTTTTTCACATAAAGTCTGATTTTAAATTTCCCAGCTTCTCTGATATTTCTTCTGCTTGTTAGCACCACACTGTGTATTGGTGTTGCCGGGTCGCTTTTTATTTTCTCTGGTCCGTCTTGGGTAGGTGGTCTCCGCATTGATGTGCTGTGTTGATGGTAGCTCCCCGTACTCTTCCATCAGGTCCTGGGTGTACAGCGTGCACTCGTCCTAGCCTCCAAAAGCAAGGAGGCTCGTTATCTTTCTTCAGAATGACCATCTGGCCTGGTAGCAGCTGCCTTTGGTGGTTGCCAGTCCATTTTAAGTATTCTTTGCGCCACCTCGACCAAAAGGATTGTATTAGTTGATTTAATTTTTGGAAATGATTCAGTCTATTGACTGCCACATTCTGCAAGTTCTGCTCCGGGATTGCTGCTAAACTCGTTCCAATGAGAAAGTGACCAGGAGTCAGGGGATTTAGGTCTTTGGGGTCATTGGACAGCGGACAGAGGGGACGGGAATTCAAGCATGATTCAATTTGACATAATACTGTGCTAAATTCCTCATATGTTAATAGTGAAGTATTTGCAGCCCTTTTCAAATGATATTTTACTGATTTGACCCCTGCCTCCCAAAGTCCACCAAAGTGCGGAGCCTTTGCTGGTATGAACTTCCACTGAATAGATAAATTGGCTAAGTATTTATCGATTTTTTCATTTGAATTTTCCAATAATTCATAGATTTCCCTTAGTTCATTATTCGCTCCCCTAAAATTAGTGGCGTTATCTGAGAACATTTTACTGGGTTTCCCTCTTCGCGAAATGAAACTTTTAAACGCACTTAGGAAGCTATCAGTGCTCAAAGACATTACTATTTCTAAATGTATCGCTTTGGAGACCATACATATAAATAGACATATATAAGATTTTACGCTGTGAGTCTTACGGCTAACACCTGATTTAATCATAATGGGGCCGAAGTAGTCCACTCCGGACATTCCGTTATTCGTTCGGCCGGTAGGTCTGCCATCAGTTGTTTTTCTGTTTTCGGGTTACATCTAAAACAGAATCTTGTTAATCAAGTTTTTACCCATAATTGGCCAGTATTTCATTCTTATTAACGCTAACAATGCGTGCGTCCCTGCATGTAAATATGAATAATGGTAGTGCTTGACAATAAGCTCACTTAGTTTATGATGTGAAGGTAATACTATGGAGTGTTGTTGACTTTCCGATATCATTTTCCGTTGGATAACCTACCCCCCACCCGGATTAAATCCTTAAACAAATAAGGATTAAACGGCCCTCGCTATTAAATGTTTCCAGCGCGAATTCGAATATCTAACTCGCTGCGCCTGCAGCTGGCCGGTGAGTTCCATTCAATACAAGACACGCACAGAGCAAAACAAATTATTATTAATTAAAGATATTGTGATTATGAAAATTATGTTAAAATATATTTTAGAATGTAATGCAATATTGCAATAGCTTGATTCGTGGAGGAGGTTCTCAGTAACAACATTTAATATAACGTTTTATTTGGATTTTTTTTTTGATAAATACAATTTTAAAGAGTTAAAAAAGGCTTCCCTTTGTTCCAACCTGGTTTTGCAGTGCGGCGGGGCACTGTTAATACTAAATGTTATAGTTTAATTTGAGGTCACGGGTTCAAAAGCCGGCGAGGACAAATAAATTTAATTTAATTTATATAAGTATGTCATATTATAGAATTAAAATAAAATTTGTATCGTTACATATAATGAATTTGTACCTCGTTCAAAAGTGGAAGGTACGTTCAGTATCACCCTGGTAAGAGACCATAATTCAGGATTGAAAGTTGCTTGAGAACGGCGTAGATATGTTTAGTGACTAGATCTGAATAGCCAGGAACTTCCAACCCTCCTTTTCCCTATCTCTAAAAATGAAGACCACATACATAAGGAATATAAATGAAATTTCTTTTGAAGACACTTCAATGAAAATGTTATTGATCTCTTCTTAACAATTCCTTCTCACATGTTTTGGTTTTAGCTGAAACCAATTTTACTTTACTTCTTTTCGCTATTATGCACTTTGAATTACTCAGGATTTCTAATAGGCATGCAGCGATTATGTCCAGGATCAATTAATTCGGGTAGCATGCAAAAATTGTAAAAGCGATTCAGCTGTTCAACCATATTAGTCTGCCGAAATTCGTCATCCCGTAAATTTTTTTCGTATTTTATTCCGAGTTCAGTCCATACAACAAACATACAAATAGCTTTTTTTGTTACATAATTAGCCCTGAACCTGGTAAAACCAATCGTGAGATGTATTTTTTATTATTATTTTTTTTTTTTTATATTTTTTTTTTTTATTTAGGAAACAAACAGTCGTACAGTAAAAAAAATATGACAATAAAGATTCATATATTCTAGACCAATTAAGTTCCACTGAGTTAAATGTTGATTTAGTATTTCTTACCTACATAAAATTAAAAACAAATAGAAAAAATACAACTTTTCGCATAGCTATACTATTCACTACGGGTGATAATAATGTAATTTTCACAACAAAAAAATCGAATAAAATTAAAGTATTTTAATTTATTAATTTATTAAGCTGAATTTTATATGATATCAAGTTATGGTTGAAAATGTCTACATCTCGTAAGGCATTGTGAGTTTCACAGATACGTACTATTACAGAGTTTTGCGCGTATTTGGATTTACAATGAATTCATCCTCTAAAATGGCTTCAACACTGAATATTGATTTTGAAATATCATGTAATGTAGAACACACTTTCACCAATACTACAGATTTTAAAGCAACCGTCGCCGAAAATAACTCCCTGAACATAATTTCTCAAAATATTAGAAGCATTCAAAAAAACTTTGACAATTTTGCAGTATTTTTACAAGACCTTAACACTCATTTCAATATTATCATTTTAAGCGAATGTTGGATAGACGAAACTTTCACTGACATTAACATATTAGGATATACGACTTTCCACACAACTACTAAACTGAACCAAAATGATGGGATCGTTATCTTTATTAAGGAATTGCTGAACTCTTCTCTATCGGAAATAAAATTAACAGAAGCAAATTGCGTCAAAATATCTCTAGGATCAGATTTATCTATTTATGCTATTTATAGGCCCCCATGCTACAAAAATATATCACCTTTCCTAAACTCTTTACAACAACTCATGCAAAACAATAAAAATACTCAACAACTCATCTTAGCAGGAGACATAAATATAAACCTTCTTAACTGTAAACCCAAAACTAACGAATATCTAAATCGACTAGCTCACTATGGCCTTCAGTCAACTATAAATTCTTCGACAAGAACCTCACTAGAGTCAAAATCCTGTATTGATCATATTTTTGTTAAAACAAAAAATAAAACCATCTCATCCACTATTCATTCCACCGTTACTGACCATTTCACCACCACACTTGGTATGCAATTTAAAAATGAAATAAAACGTAAAATATATACAAATACGTCACAACATATCATAGATTTCAAAGCACTTAGCTCTGATATAAGTCACGAATCTTGGATTACAACTCTAAAAGAAACGGATCCAAATAAAGCGCTAAATGAATTTCTATTAACCCTGAATACGTTTACCACTAAACACACTATAATAAAAATACGTAAAAACACTACTCACAAAACAATTCAAATTAAACCATGGATTACAGCAGGGCTAGTTAAAAGTATACACAAACGGAATATAATGCATGCAAGAGTAAACAAAAACCCAATGGACAGTAAACTAAAACACAATTATTTATTATAAAGAAACCTATGTAATAGACTAGTAAAGCAGGTGAAACATGAGTTCTACAGGAAAGAAATAGATAATGCCGGAGGAGACACAAAAAAGATATGGAGAGTTATCAAAGATGCCGCTTATTCAAAACCTAAGAACAGTACTTCTATTAATAAATTGTTAGTCGATGGGGAAATCTGTTTAACACAAAACGAACCCAAAAAAATTGCAAATCACATTAATTATCATTTTTCTAACGTTGGCTTAGATTTAGCGGAAAAATACTTACAAAAAACCACACGACAGAAGAGCTACTTGTCAAAGAAAGTTCCTCCTTGCGACCAAATCATTCCTTTAATATTTATAAAATAAATAAAAAAGAAATTAACGAACTCATTCTTTCTCTCAAAACTCATTGTGCACCTGGCCCGGAAAACATATCTAACCAAATCCTGATTAATCTACGAGAATATATCGGTATACCTCTCCTACATATATCTAATCGAAGTTTCTTCCAATGTGTTGTACCTGACAAACTTAAAATTGCCAGTACTACCCCGATCCATAAATCTGGAGACAAAACTTTAATCTCCAACTACAGACCTATTTCACTAGTTAACACTCTATCAAAACTCCTAGAAAAAGCAATGAAAAAAAGACTGCTATCCTACCTCGATAAACACAACTTACTATCAAGTCATCAATTCGGTTTTCGGGCAAAAATGGGCACAGAACAGGCAATTTCTGAATTAACCAACTTCATTGTAAAACATGTAGATAAGGGATCTAAAGTAATTGGAGTTTTTCTAGATCTGGCTAAAGCCTTTAACACCATCTCTCATGATATGCTATACGAAAAACTTAAAAATATTGGCATCAATGGAAAACCGCTCAAATGGTTCATCAGTTATACAAAAAATAGGAAACAAATAGTTGAACTTAATAAATGCTTGAGTGACACAGCAGAAATAAAGTACGGAGTGCCTCAGGGTAGTGTCTTAGGCCCTATTCTTTTTCTTATCTATATTAATGGTCTCACTGATATTAAAATTCCAACACTGCTTATAATGTGATCAGCTACGCAGATGATACTGTACTTCTTTTTAAAGAGCAATCTTGGGAAAAGGCATTTAAGAGCGTCGAATTTGGTATGAGGGAGATAAAAAAATGGCTCGACAAAAATCTTCTTACCCTAAACACCTCGAAAACCAAATTTCTAACATTCAGTAAAACAAATATTGGGCAACCAAAAACCGTCCCGCTTTTACACCTGTATCCATGTACTACATCACAAACCAAAAACTGCGACTGCGAAAAAAATTGTAAAAAAGTATCTTGGTTTAACAGTGGATTGCAAACTAAAATGGGAACTTCACATAATTTCACTTGCAATGAGAATCCGGAAACAAATATACATTTTAAAACGATTAGAAACATTATGTCACTTAAACTACTAAAAAATGTCTACTTTTCCCTTTGTCAAAGCATTTTAATTTATGGTATATCGGCATGGGGTGGTGCCGCAGACACATACATCAAGCTACTTAATACAGCTCATAAAGCACTTATTAGAACTATGTTCAAAAAACCATATCTTTATCCCACTGAAAATCTTTTAATTAAAAATAAAATACTTGATATCAGGAAGCTATTCATAAAAAAAATTATCTATACAAATTGCATAAAATCGTCACCTTCACACATATCTCACTCCCAGAACACTAGAGCTAAATCTAACAATCATTTACAAGTGCCAAAAATTAAATCCACTCTTGCTAAAAAACATGAATCTTACCTCGCACCTTCCATATTCAATATTTTCTTAAAAGAAACACAACATACAACTCAAATCAACAGAAAATGTACATATAAATACTTTAATACGTGGCTAATGAACAAAAAAAGAAATCGCATTAACAAGTTACTTGCAAACCTTCCATGCTAATTTTTATATGACTTATTAAAAAAAAAAAAAAAAAGAACTTTCACACCAAAAAATGTTCAATTATTTGATTCACAATAAAAAAAAAAAAGTTCAATTACTGTTACATATGTATGTAATAATTTATATTTAGATTATTTTATCTAGGTAATCTTTTATTTTTTAATTACGTTTCTTTTTCCTGTATTTTGTATTTTTATTTATTTACTTTGTATTTTTATTCACTTTTATTATTATTGATATATGTAATGGTAGATACTGCTACCCGGCTCAGAACAGATATTGTCTAGTGAGTCGGGTAGCGCACATAACTTGTAAACAAATATTGATGTCAATGAACGCCCGGGTTACCGGCAAATTTAAAAAAAAAAAAAAAAAGTGGTATTCTAAATAAATCGTTCGATCTGGTGTTTTGTTTGGGGCAACGAAATGCAATCCTTTCTAACAGATATGATGAATCAACAAGACAGTTCACGATTTTGTGAAAGAATAATGCATCAGAGATTTTGCTGCGTTTATATAAAGTGACAGGGACAAATCGATGGTCACTAAAACGATACGATAGGTGTTTCATAAATTTGTTCTGAATATTTTCAATGCGATCAATAAATGTTTGATATTGAGGATTCCAAATTACTGAGGCGAATTCTAGTTGTGACCGTACATATGACATATATAACAGAATTAGGGTGTGTGCTACCGTAAAAGGCTTTGTAATGAAATGCTTTTGAAAATAAAATTTTAATTTCTAATCTTTATTTTTAGTTTAAATTTATCTTTATTTTAATGTTGTTTTTTGTTTAAATGTATAAATTCGTATATTTTAAAATGGGGGCCTCAGCACGGGTAAATAACCCAGTGAGGCCAACATTACTGAATTAAGATATGAAATACTGTAAAATAATGTATCAATAATAAAAAAATAAAAAAATGCAAATAATGAAACCCAATTGCTTATAAGCTTTTTTAGAATATTTTCAATATGATCCCTAAATAACATTTTAGAATCTAGTATTACTCCAAGATCTCTTATTGTTTCTACTCGTTGTAGGGGTACATGGTTTAGTTTGTAAGTATAGTAAATTGAATTTTTTTTTTCGTGTAAAAGTAATAACATTACATTTATCTATGTTTAGATATAGTTGATTGTTTTTGCAATATTCCTCAATTTTACCAAGGTCTTCTTGTAATTGGTCGCAATCATCTATGGAGCTAATAGATTTATATAATTTAATGTCATCAGCGTAAAATAGGAAACAACAATTACTAATAACACGGTTCATGTCGTTTATGTATAAAATAAACAAGAGAGGCCCTAGATAGGAGCCTTGCGGTACCCCTGAGGGAATAATTATAATTTGTATTTACCAGAATTTCTCCATTTTTGCTAACGTAATTTTTTGGATTTTACTGCTTTATATATGAGCATGCTGCGTGCTGCAAAAGGACATTTAATTTCAATCACGGTGTATTCAGAAGAAATTCCATCTGGTGTCGCACCCATATACGGATACTCTTCATGTATGAAAAGACCACACTTTTCTATGGTAATGCTTTCTAGTTCTGCAAGCTCCTTCAGGACATTGTATTCGTGTTTGACTTTGGACAATAACCCCAACACTGCATCACTTGTAAGGATATAGGTCTGTAATTATTAACATCTAGACAATCTCCACCTTTAAAAAGGGGAATTACTTTAGCTTTTTTACAATGAGAAGGGAACATCCCACTCTCCAGGCTAATACAGTGTTTTCCAATAAGAGGTGTTATTTTGAATAGCCCGCTATTTCGGTAGATGTTACTTTTGAAGCTGTCATTTTTTGACATTTGACAAATAGAAACTACGCGATTAATAAAAATGGAACGATACACGCTTCAACAACGCATTGAAATCATTAAAATTCACTTCAGTGAATCAAATACAAATCATTTTGAGTGATGAGGCCCATTTCCACCTCGGTGACTTTGTCAACAAGCAAAATTGTCGCATCTGGGGCTCGGAAAACCCAATATTTATTGTTGAAAAGCCTCTTTATCCTCAACGTGTGACTGTTTGGTACGGTTTATGGTCCGGCGGAGTCATTGGACCTTACTTTTTTGAAAATGAGGCTGGAGCAACAGTTACTGTGAATGGATTGCGTTATCGAAAAAACATGAATGATGTTTTATGGCCGGAATTGGATGGTATTGATCTGGACAACGTTTACTTTCAACAAAACGGCGCGACGCCGACGGGCCACACAAGCAACGAAACCATTGATATTTTACGATTAATTATCAAAATTATACCTCTTATTGGAAAACCCTGTATTTACAAGGTGAGATATGAGACAAGCTAATTCGGATACATGCATTTTATACACCATAACACTTAAAGAATCAATACCGCACGAGAAAGACATTTTTAAATCATTTATCACATTTGTGACTTCAGAAATGCTAGTTGGTTTAAAATAAAAATTGGCCCCTGTAACGTGAAGTTCAGATTTAAAATCATTCACAAGACACATTTCAATAGTTTAATTAGCACTGCACAAATTATTAGCGAAGCTTGGACCAATGTCACTGAAGAAGTAATTTATATGATTAGTAATTATATTTGGACTCTCTTCTATTGAAGTAATAATACTATTAATGTGGTGATCTGCCGTGCCGATCACTCAGATAATATGTAAATAATAGTCGTTTGGATACTCCATACTATTTGGTTTATTTAGTATTTATACAAATGGACAGTTTTCGAGATGTTATTGCAAAGAGAGGACGAGTTACAACAGACACGCCTTTTTATACGTCTCGGTCATGCTGTCTCACTCAGATATGCCTGTCTCTTTCATACCGACAGACATACGTTCACCACATTCCTCCACACTTAAATCAGCAGACAGTAACACAACATGATTATCTTAATAATAATTATAAAACATACATTCTTCTTCTTCGATGGCGCTACAGCCCATATCGAGCTTTGGCCTCCTGCAACAGTCGCCTCCAACTCCTCCTGTCCTCAGCGGCTGACTTCCAGTTTGTCACCTGGAGAAACTGTGCTGCATCCCCTCTTACCTCATCTTCCCACCTCAGTCTGGGTCTTCCCACTTTTCTCTTTCCACCTGGGTGACCAGTCAGAATTCTTTTTGGGACGCGTGTATCCGGCATTCTCTGTACATGCCCAGCCCATCTCAGCCTGAGGAGTCTCATGTGTGCAGAGATGCTAGGGGCCTTATATATATCGTACAATTCTATATTGTGCCGGATACGCCACTGTTCGCCCTCTTTCACGGGTCCACATATTCTTCTCAGCACCTTTCTTTCAAAAGTATCCAGCATTTCAGCCATCTTTACCGTCAGTGTCAGCGCCTCACATCCATATGCCAATACAGTTCTTACAATGGTCTTATATATGGTTATTTTGGTTTTTCTGTGGACACTACGTGACTTAAACACTGGCAGCAAAGAGAAGTATGTTTTGTTGGCTGCTGTGATTCTCCTTCTGATTTCTGCTGGATCCTCATTGTTCTCTGTCAGGCTGGAGCCCAGGTAGGTGAATTGATCGACCACTTCATATGAGTAGTTGTCTTTAAATAGTGCACTACTTCTTCTTCTGTGTGAGGGGTTCCTGCTCTGTACCATCATTTTTGTTTTGTCACCATTAACTCGCAGTCCTACTTCCCGCGCCGCTGTTTCTAAAGGGTCGAAGACCTCCTTAATGGCTGAAACTGATCTTCCGACAATGTTGATGTCATCCGCATATCCGACAACTTGACTGCTCTTGAAACAAATATTGGAGCCAGTGTCTATTAGTGTTTTTCGTATTACATGTTCGAGCACAATGTTGAAGAGAGTGGGAGCCAGACTGTCCCCCTGTTTAAGTCCCTGTGATACTGTAAATTCTTCCGACAATTGTCCGTCTATTTTGACCTGACATCTTGAGTCTGACATTGTGGCTTTTATGAGCCTAACCAATTTAGGTGGAATCTGGAATTGTAGTAGTATGTCATATAGACACTCCCGATCTATACTATCATATGCTTGCTTGAAATCAATGAATAGTTGGTGTATGTCTATGTCAAATTCCCAGCACTTTGCCAAGATCTGTCTGACGGTGAACAGTTGGTCTGTTGTGGATCTACCGGTGCGGAAGCCTGCCTGATACTCTCCCAGTAGGTTTTCTGCATATTTATCAATTCTTTGTTTCAGTATCATGGTGTAGATTTTATATGCTGTGCATAGAAGTGATATTCCTCTATGATTTTTGCATTTTAATTTGTCACCTTTCTTGTGAATTGGGCATATTATGCTTATTTGCCATTCCTCTGGGATTTTTTCCAGTGTCCATATTTTAGTTATTAAATTGAGTAGCAGATTTCTCAGATGCTCATTTCCATATTTGAACAACTCTGCCGGGAGGTTGTCTTTCCCAGGTGATTTGTTGTTTTTAAGTTTCTTTAGTGCAGCATTTATTTCTTGCATTGTTGGTGGATTCGCTGATTCTTCATTACTTGATTCAGTGGGGATGTTGGTAGGGTGACTTCTCAGGTCGCTATTAGGGTTGAGAAGTTTATAGAAGTAGTTTTTCCACACTGTTTTTATTCGTTCCTTATCTGATATAATTGATCCATCAGCGTCTTTGCATAGTGTTGTATTCGGTTTGAAACCCTTCTTGAAGAAGTTTACTCCCCTATATGCTTCTCTAGGATTATTATTGACAAAGTCCTGTTCCATTTTTAGCAGTATATCATTCAAGAATTTTCTTTTCTTTCCCCGTATCAGCTTATTCGTTTCTTTTCTCGCTTGTTCGTACGCCTGTCTTTTGTTTCTTGTTGACGTTTCCAAGTACTTCTTTCTGAGTATATTCTTTTCAGCTATCTTTCTTTCACACTCTTCATCAAACCACGGGTTCCTGGGCTGTCTGGGCATGTTTCCGACACTTGATTCCACTGCTCTTACAATTGCTTCTTTTATATCATTCCAATCTTTTTCGAGTGATTCTTGGGAGTTCTGCTCAGTGATCTGATCTGGTAGGCTATTTACAAGGGCGTTGTGATACTGCTCTTTGCCTTCTGGTGTTTTTAGAGCTTCCGTATTGATTTTTGGAATAGTTGGTGATTTTCGTGTCCATACATACAGATATTTAATTATTATTTTACAAACATTTTTTTATTTTTATAATCATGTTGATTCGGGAGTTGACTGCTGCTTATTATGATTTCTCTGTCCTTGGTCGAAGGCGCTCCTTCAAGTTCCCCGACGTTGAAGCCACGGGTTCACTGGAGCTGGAAGGAAAAAGAGGGTCACCAGTTAGATTGTCATCCGAAACAAAGTCGGAGACATCGTACTCATCGAACGATAGCCTCCTCGTCTCAGACTCAGGGATTAAAATACTAGGGTTATTTTCCCATGATACACACAGTTTTGACAACTGATCAAAATGTCTTTTCCAATACATGAGTTTATCATTCAATTTAACCTCAATTAAATATAGTTTATTTCCCAAACGTTTATGTACTTTCCCTGGTACTCACTTATTATTGTTTTGGTCTCTAAAATCCCTAACCATAACTTTCTGATTAATCTTAAAATTCGTAGATACTTTGTTATTCCTTTTATAATAGAATTTCTGATTTTCCTGACATTTTGACATTCTCATTCTGGTATCTTTATCAATCACATTTTCCTTTACCTTCCCCCCTCTAGGTATAAAATTATTCAAATTTGACCTTAACCTTCTACCAAACATTACAACTGCTGGCTCTAACCCTGTTGTACAGTGTGGTGCATTCCTATAATATATGAGAAAACATTCTAACTTCTCATTATAACCTGACTGAAATTTTTTTTCTAAAAATATTTTCTTTAAAACATTTTTACACGTTTTTACTGCATTTTCTGCCAACCCATTAGATTGAGGATGATTTATAGGTGTTGTTAAATGTTTAATGCCATTTAACTCACAAAACTGTTTAAAGTCTGCTGACATGAATGCTGCTCCATTATCAGAAACTAAGGTTTGTACACTACCGAAATAACTGAATAATCTCTTTATGTTTTTAATGGTATTATCTGAGTTAGGTGAATTTACTTCCACGCAATCCAACCATTTTGAGGTTGAATCTATGATTACCAAAAAATATTTATTTCCGATAGGCCCTACGTAATCTATATAAACCCTACTCCAAATTTCTTCCGTTATCGGCCATGGAGTTAACTCACTCTTAGTTTGTGATGGTTGAATTTCCGCACAACTTCCACACTCTATAACTAAAAAATTATTTTGACTGTCTATCCCTGGCCACCAAAAATAGCCTCTAGCTAGCCCTTTCATCTTGGCAATACCTAGATGAGATCTATGCAATAAGATTAATATATTATCCCTTAAACTTATTGGAGTTACTAACCTATGGTTCCAGAAAATACAATCAATTAATTAAATCGTTCCTTTTTATCCAATAAATCCATTTGCAATCATCCTTATCGACTTTATTTGGCCACCCTGTTCTAAGATAATTTTTTATCTCTAATAATAATTTATCTGTATTAGATTCTGCTTTAACTTCCTCAACATATATTGGCATCTCGCTATTATTTTTGAATAAACACAAAATTCTTGAATCAAAGTTATTATTCTCCTCAACAGGATCTCCTACAGGTACGCGAGATAAGTAATCCGAACAATTTAATGTTGATTTTACGTATTGAACTTTATAATTGAAAGATGAGAGAATTACACCATAACGTTGTAATCTATTACAAGTTAAAACAGGAATTCCTTTTTTTTTCACCAAAAATTCTACATAAAGGTTCATTATCTATTTCTAGAATAAATTCCCTTCCGTAAATGTACTCGAAAAACTTCTTAAAAGCAAACACAATTGCACAAGCCTCGAGGTCTAAAATTGAATATTTCTTTTCCGCTTCTGTCAGTTTAAGAGAAACAAAAGAAATAGGTCTTTGTAAATTATTTTCATACACATGTAACAATGTTGCACCCAAACCTTTCGTTGAGGCGTCCGTAACTACCTTCAAAGTAACATTTGGATCGTAATGTGCTAACACTCGATTATCACATAAAATTTATTTTATTTTATTAAAAACTTTTACGCAATCTTGATTAATATCAAAATTCGTATTTTTTTCAATAATTTGTGCAAAGGATCTAATAACATAGACATATTTGGCACAAAAGATTGGTAAAAAATTACCATTCCTAAAAAACTGCGTAGTTCTGATACATCTTTAAGTTGCGCGACTTTACTAATTGCGTTCGTTTTATCTTCCATAGGTTTAATCCCTTCCTTCGAGATTTCAAACCCTAATTAATTTTCAATTTTTTTATGGTAGTTTATTTCTTTAGTTGTTTAGTGACTAGATCTGAGTAGCCAGGAACTTTCCAACCCTCCTTTTCCCTATTTCTAAAAATGTGGACTACATTAATTAGGAATATAAATGAAATTTCTTCTGAAGACACTTCAATGAAATAAAATGTTATTGATTTCTTCGAAACAATTCCTTTTTACATGTTTTGGTTTAAGCTGAAACCAATTTTACTTTATTTCTTTTCGCTATTATGCACTTTTCTAAATACTCAGGATTTCTAATAGGCATGCAGCGATTATGTCGAGGATCAATTAATTCGGGTAGCATGCAAAAATTGTAAAAGCGTTTCAGCTGTTCAACCATATTAGTTTGCCAAAATTCGTCATCCCTTAAAATTTTTACGATTTTTATTCCGAGTTCAGTCCATACAACAAACACACAAATATCTTTTTTTGTTACATGTAATTGGCCCTAAATCTGGTAAAACCAATCGTGGGATGTATTTACCAGCATTTCTCCATTTTTGTTAAGTTTCCAAAAGGTAATTTTTTTGGATTTTACTGCTTCATATATGAGCATGCTGCGTGCTGCGAAAGGACATTTAATTTCAATCACGGTGTCTTCAGAAGAAATTCCATCTGGGGTCGCACCCATATAAGTATACTCTTCATCTATGAAAAGACCACACTTTTCTATGGTAATGCTTTCTAGTTCTGCAAGCTCCTTCAGGACATTGTATTCATGTTTTTGTCCGTGTTGAATTGAAGGAATATATGATAAGGATTGCTGGTACAGTATATTTTTGACTAATGGAGCGCAACTAATATTTTGCCGCCGTTTGCACACTTTTCTAAACCACGATGCCGTAATCATATTGCGGCGCATCTCGATCCACTTTCCACTAGATGCTTGAAGTACTGTCGCCCTTTCAATTGCTTGCCTATCTTTAGCTATGGTAAAAAGCCTTTCCGAAAAATCATCTTTAGCTGCCTCATACGATGCTTGGTCCATATCAGGTTTTTCTGCATTGGGACCATAATGCTGATCTTTTGCTGGAGCGAGCTGCAGGGTTTTTCTTTTCTTTTTTTTACTTAGTGCTTGTTGATTATTTTTCTGCAATCTTTTTATTTCTAATTGCTTTATGAGTTTTTCGGGACTATTACCGATTGCAAATTTATGCAAAGAATAGTGTGGACGATTGGTGTTGAACGCCACTACTACTGCAGTGCACCTTCCATTGTAGGACCGTTTTAAAGAATAGTTAAGACGCTTTCCACCAACAAATTTAGCCACGACATTATTATAGCACTCCACAATATTGCTATCTACATCATGTATTAAACTTCGAGCAGTAGATGCCAAAAGTCGAACGTGCTGCATGATTATGGACATTATCAAGCTCGAAGTCATATTGGGTACGTAATTAGTGTCGCTAGTATTGCGTTTGCAAAAGTATGCCCGTTCCTTGCATAGTGAGTGGTCTCCAAATACATGTTTTGGACCATTCAATATATCCAAATATAGCTGCTTTATTTTTTCCTCTAGACTACAATTCATAGCCTTCCGGTACGTTATTGCACAACGAACAGCCGTTCTCAGGCGTAAAATACGGTTGACACAATCTTCCTCAATTCTAAGGGATACTTTATATCTTCTGACAGTGATCTAAGTTTTTTGCAATAATTTCGAAGTAAGTGATTTCGGCATTCGATCTTTTTGACTGAAACATTTTTATAAGGATGTGCTTATTTTATTTTATTATAAGTGCTGGAATCACCATCTGCTATCATTTTGCTGTATATTATCCCATACATGTCAAGTGAACTTCTAAAGCCCTCAACAATAATATTGGCTTCCATACTACTAGAGCTTCCATGGTGATTTAAATAGCAAATATGCTCCACTGGGGCTACAGTTTTAGCCATTGCTCGAGCACAGGTAACGCAATACTTATTCTTTACACTGTAGAATAACACGTCTCCAAAAGTATGACCCACAATAGCGGCTACACCAGAGAGAGCAGTATAGTTATGCCCATATGATCTTTTAGACCAACAGCCGTCTGCTATTACAGTTATCATGGGTATATTGTTTTCGTCAACATTCCCAATGAGCCTGGCGTGATTTGCTTCTTTGCGTGCTGCTTCTTCCATTTTCAGGTGAGCCGTTTTTTCCCACCATTCACAAACTTGATCATGCGTCGTTGAATAAGTTTTTGAAGTCATGCACGGAATTTCGAGTGTCGCAGTCAACTCTTCCAAATTAGAAAATCCACTTCCAATAGCAACTACACCAGCCACTTCACTATAGTTGATGTCCATCGAGTCAAAAGACTCATTATTAGTTTTCAAATTAAAATTTGCATTACAAATGTTGCACTGTAAAGAAATTATTGAATTTAGGCCCATTTTCTTTTCAGATATAATCTGAACATTACTCAAATTGCATCCAAATATTGAGCTATGGCTAGAAAATTTCTGAAGTTCTTCAAATATATGTTGAAAATCCACAATCCGCCGACCAACAACTTTAAAAGGAGTGTCTTTAGCTAATTCTTCTTCAATATATAAATTATGGACGTGGTGAACGTTTTGTTCCACATTAGCTCTTCCGTCTTCAAGAATTGTTTCTACCTGCAAAACATAAGTCGTAAGTATACTATATAGTCCAGTAAAATTAAACATTTTCACTTGCATCAAATGGGGTAGTTCTGATTTTTTTACATATTGTATATGATGAAGGTCTAAAATTTTCAATCTTGTCAGACCTCCGGATCTTGCCAAAAATCGTTTTTGTCACTTTGACCCCGTACTACAAAATTTTCTCCAAATATCATTCTATATTTTTTAATAGTAGACTAAATTTCCTACAATTTGATATATAAATAGTCACAGTAGACCCTATAGTGTCTGACATATCGGTGTTAGAAAAAATTGATATTAAAGCCAGATATATATTTAATAAAAAAAAATAATATAAAAAATATATGTATATAAAATATAATAAAAAATATATATATTAAAATCCAATACTGTATATATAATGTATATATATATATAGTAAGATATCTAAAAATCATAGCCATTTGATGCAAGTGAACTCCCTTACATCCATTCTTAGTCATGCGATTCAAAAGATCTCCCCTGACACCACTGTAAAGTACTATAAAATTTGATGGATGTTATGTAGGCTTTACTCGTCCTAGTCATGCAACTAGGAATTCGATACTATGGACTGCACGCCACTGCTAATTACCCATTTTGAAAATAATTTTAAAACGTGAATGACAAATTTCAAATACTAACCGATGGATTATTCACCGCTGCTATAGACATCGCATTTGAAATACTTTACTTGGATATCCTTAAAAAAATACAATTTATTACTTATTAAATAATTTTATATAGGGAAAAGTTAAACGCAGATTATTATCTGGCATAGAAACTTTCCTAGATTTGTTAAATAATTATAATTAATATTATTTAAAAGAAAACACACACATAGGTACAGAGGTACCTTATAATATAACATAGTATAATATAACATAACATTTTATAATATAACATAGGTACCTTATAATATTACTCTTCACAACTTTCTTTACTGCGGTTGAAGCGTTGAACTTTCCTTTTCTAGAGCACTGATATTTACTTTTTTTTTATTTGTCATTTCCACACTTTTATATTTTTAAAATATCAAATTGTTTTTTACCTAAAAACTCGAAAAAATGTTAACAATAAATTAATTCTTAATAATACTATTTGACACTACACAGCTTCGACGGAAACTCACAGATGAAACATAAAAAAGGCGACACACTATTATAATCCCTACGCGCTACGCATAGAGTGGAATATTGTTGAAACGTCACATGGAAGTGTAATAATTACGCGGAATTTCGATCTTTGAAAAAAGATTGACACGACGGACCGTAGGAAGCGTGCATTCACGGCCACCTCATAGAGCCGAATGAGTAGGAGAATTCTTAGATGTTCATTATAAAGTATTTAACGAAAATAAATTGTTAGTAAAAACATATATCTCGATAGAAAAATGTATTTATGATAGCCTAACGTGGCTACATTATCGATATTTTGACGATTAATAACTAAGATTGTCGTTTGAATCTGACAATTCATGATTCTCCATACAACGATTGAGATCGCTAGTAAGGAAGGCCCTTAATGACTTAACCTACTACTATTCCTTACACTACCTTTGGCCTGTAAAGTCCTCGTTTCTTCCGGGAATGCAAAACATTGAGCGCGAGATATTAATATGTGAAGCGAATTTTCCAATTCGTAGACAGTTAGCGCTCCGCCACGCCTTGACAAAGAATTTCTGCAATTAAAAATAAATTTTAACATATAGGCTGCCACCCTTTGCAATTTGGTTAGTCAAGAGTATCTGGAAAATATTTCCCAATCCTGTTTTACTGCTGAAATTAAAGTTATTTTTAATTTTTCTTCGGGCAGATCCAACGGCGTAACTTCACTGCTGGTAATCGGGTAATTGCCTGATGTCAACCAGGTGGGCCCATGCCACCAAATGTCAGACTTTAGTAGTTGCGACACCTTAGCGCCTCTGGATAAAACGTCCGCCGCGTTATCCTCCGTTCTTACGTGTTTCCATTGTGCGGGTTGACTGGACTCCTGGATTTCAGATACCCGATTCGCCACAAACCTTGATGGCTGTCCACGAATCCAGAATAGTGCTATCATGGAATCGCACCAGTAGGTTGTATCTATTTCATTTAAGTTCATAGCTATTTTGACATAATTTACTTACTTTGTGAGTAACACAGCACCACAAAGCTCCAGTTTTGGTAGTGATATGTTCTTCAACAGTGCCACCCTTGATTTTGATGTGACTAAATTAGAAGTTGTGTTTCCCGATTCATCTGTAGACACTATCAGTCTTACTCATGAAAATAAATGTACACATAAATGAACGGATTATTCCAAATTCTTACTCACGGCCGCGCGCATGCGCGGGTGGGTAATACAGCAGATTATCGACCTGTCAGATTTTAGATCGCGGGTCCCCTAGGTTTATAGACTAAACTCGCGTCAACTTGCGTACCAAACTCTCTCGAAATGGAAAACTTTTTTGATAATCTCGACATTTTGCGGTTGGGTTTGGAAAACATCGATCGTATACGAATTGTACGTCAACCGCGCGTACGTAAAACCTACAATAAGCGATACGATCCGTTTGAAGCTCTCTCAGAATTAGATTTTCGATGCAAATATAGATTCACCAAAATCAATATGAGACGAATAATTGATCTAGTACGGCCAGACTTGCATGTCAGCGACAACAGACGTGGAAGTAGAATCTCCGTGGATCTACAAGTTCTCTCTGCCATACGATACTGGGGGCGGAATGAAGTAAGATAGTTTTTAATTACTTTTTAATACTACATACCTGTGAAGCAAATCAGCAAAATCGATAACCAAACACGCTTTCAATTAATATAGCTTTTTTTTTGGCAGATACAAGATGATGATGACAGCAATTGACTGCACCCATATTAAAATAAGGAAAGTTGGCGGTGATGCCGGACAGTACTATGTCAACAGGAAAGGGGTTTATTCATTAAATGTCCAGGTTTGTAAAGTGAAACCTCGATATGTGCCTATGAAATTTTAACTTTAACCAACATTGAATGTATGAATGAATTCATTTCAGGTTGTGTGCAATGCTAAGCTGAAAATCATGGATATTGTTGCTCATTGGAGAGGCAGCACCCACGATGCTCGCATTTTCAGAGAAAGTAATATCAAACAAAGGTTTGAAGATGGTCACTTCAATGGACGACTATTGGGAGATGGAGGTTATGCCTGTACACCATATCTCTTCACCCCAGTTAGGAATCCAAGAAACCCCGGAGAAGAGGCCTATAACAGGGCTCAAATATCTACTCGCAACACGGTAGAGAGATGTTTTGGTGTGTGGAAGCAAAGATTTCGTTGCCTGCTGCGGGGTATGTCAGGTTCTCTTGATACCATCAAGACAACTATAGTAGCTCTTGCTGTTCTCCAATGTATTGCCGTCGATATGAATGATCCTGATTTTGGTAAGAAAACAATTCAAAATAACAGATATTCCTTACATTAGAATTTAGTGTGTAATAATGCTGTGCTTTATAATTGGATTCCAATAGATGATGGTGATGGTGAAGGCGATGAGGATGCAGTAGCAGGACCAGTAGCAGGTGGCGGTGCTGACATGGAATTGGAAGGAGCTCCAAACATGAACCAGACCGGAAATGCAAATAGACAGGTCTTCATTCGTCAACATTTTTAAAGAGTATGTAAGTTTTGTTTAGTAAGAAAATCAATAAGTTTGTTTAATATCATATTAATTTATTTATAAAATGCATGATATTTAATAAGAGAATAGATACATCAAGTCATCATACTAGGTTGCCTGTTTCGTGGTGACTATTTATTTAAGGACTGCTTACAGTGGAAGATCCTTGTCTGAAAACAAATTAGAATAATATTAATTATTGACAGTAAATATAACAGAATGTAGAAATACACTTTAAAATATCTGAAATATTCATTATTCTTCGACTATCATATTGTTGAATCCGTCAAAGACAGAGCTTCTTCTGAATGAAGCGTTAGAGCAGTAAGAAGACATTTTAAATGTACGATATTACACGCAAATGAATGGAAATGAATAAATACTAACCGTTGGTGGAGAATTGGTCCCCTGGGCACGCGCAGCAGCGGGACTCTCCACTGACACCTCTAAAGCGGGGGGCTAGGGGGTTGGGGGTGTTTCTTTGCGCATCAACATGTTTGTATTATGCTCTTCCTCCATCAACGTTATTCGAGCCTGAATAATGTTCCTGGACTCTTCCTCCATCAACCTTATTCGAGCATGAATAATGTTCCTGGACTCTTCCTCCATCAACCTTATTCGAGCATGAATAATGTTCCTGGACTCTTCCTCCATCAACCTTATTCGAGCATGAATAATGTTCCTGGACTCTTCCTCCATCAACCTTATTCGAGCATGAATAATGTTCCTGGACTCTTCCTCCATCAACCTTATTTTATTTTCAGATTCCAGTACATTCAGCCGAAGATTGGCCCTGGACTCGTCTTCAGTCAACCTTATTCGAGTCTGAATTATTTGCCTGGACTCATTCTCCATACGCTCCATCTTCTTCGTGTACTCCAGGTGAATCATTTTTTTGGTTTCTTCCCATACTTTCACCGACAAGTCATCAGGTTTGGCTTTCTGAAAAAAAACAACATAAATCTTTCATACCTGGTTTAAAATAATTGTGCTGTTTAATCTATTTTCTACTTTTTTTCTGTTTTGATATATTTAATCTATGTTTACACTTCATTCAACATGTATGGTGATTTGATGTATCTTTTCTTAATAATTAAATATGCATTTTATAAATAAAAAAATATGAAATTAAACAAATTTATTGATTTTCTTACTAAACTTTTAATTTTGGTCCGACAATAAAGTCTGTTATACAAATGGCAATGAAGTGTAATGTGTGACCTACTTTAGTGAAGAGTCGCCTCCGGGGTGAAGAGCGCAGCGGGACAGTGTGTGCTGGTGGCGGTGCTGGTAGAGCTGGCTGTGGAACTCGTTGTGGTGCTGGTGCTGGTTGTGGCAAAGGTGATTGTGGTCGGGCAGCAGCTACGTTTGTGGGCGAAATCTGTAATAATAAAACACCATTTGCAAACTTTTATTCTATCTTTATAAATTAAATACAAGTTCAGTTTCGATAGAACAATCAATATTTTAATAAAATTATTATCATCGTACAAATTTATCTTTTGAATAAAATAAAGCTACAATATTTACCTTTGCAGAATACGAATTACTATCGTGACAGTTGCTGTCCACCGCAAATTCATTGGGCAACATGTCCACCAGTGAGTAGATTTCCTCCGACGGACTTGTCGGTCTCGGCCCTCCACCGGTTGCCATTATCGCCCTACGATAGAGGCTCAGTGTGTTTTTGGATGTTAATTTGTACAGTTTCCACTGTGCTTGGATTTGAGATAGATCCCTTGGGATATCGCTCAGGGTGTTAAATCTGAAAAATAGTGGATTATTAATTAAGTGGCATAAGTAGGTACATTGATCTTAACCAATGAATTATTTACAACGGTTATTTTTTATTAAAAATAGATACTTACCAAAGCTATGAAGGGAAGTGTAGAAAAGTTAAAAATACATAGGTATACTTACTTCATTACGATACTTTTCCAAGCCTCCCTCTTGGAAATTAGGGTATTTGTATTAGAATTTTTATTCTCCACCACTTTAATGTGATCAGCCATGCAATCCTTTAATAACGCCTACACGGAAAACAATCATTAAACACTAATTTCAAATAAATAAAACATTACAGCCAAGATAAGAGGTTAAAAACAAACCTTTTCAACATCACCCCAATTTTTATTCCGCTTCCTTCTAATTTTCAATTCGGTTTTAATCATATTGTCCGGCATTCGATGACAGAATCTGACAGATGAATAAACGTGAAGTTGGTTGCACGCCGCGGAATGCGAAATAAATCAGAGTGTTGCCACTCTAAAAAAACCATAACAAATAATCCATCTAATCTCTCTATGGGTATAATATATTAAATCAGCGGTTTAGGCCCCAACTCCAGTATAGATAGTACAACGCTGGAACGGCGATTTAGCGATTTTTCATGAGTAAGACAGTATATATATATACAAGCTGCATAGGCTTTTTCTGACGAATCACAAAATCCATGCAGATGCAGTTTAACTTGATGTTTGCAAATTACTTTTCTCGGTATTTTTAAATTATTCAAAAGAGGTCATTCATTTATATATGAATTCCATGCATTCATCTGGTCAGATGGAACATCTTCGTCCCATTGAATCTTAGTTTGCCACAAACCTTGCATTATCAATTTTGCGATTAAAGTTACAGGTGCTATCAGCCCCAGGGGGTCGAAAGTAGAAGCGATACATGATAACATTTGGCGTTTGCTTTTAACGCACGTTTCTAAGGGCTCTACAATGTACTGAAAATAGTCTTGCTGGTTATTCCATGACAACCCTAAAATTTTCTTTTCCTTGGGGTTATCAGTAATAATCATATCTGTATCACTCTCTGGTTTCGAACTTATAGAGGGTAAATTTGATCTCCATTTTCGTAAATTCATGCCAGCAGCTGCCAAAATGCTGCTTAAATGATGTTTAATAGTGAGACAGTCTGCCTCATTTTCATCGCCAGCTATTAGATCATCCATATAAAAGTTGTATTTTAGTATTCGACTGACCTTTTTGTATGCTTCCTGATTTTCTGTTCCTAACTGCTCCAAGCATCTGGTAGCCAGAAAAGATGATGGTCCCAAACCGTAGGTGACAGTATTGAGTTGATAGTGCCGGATTTCTTTTTCCGGAGAGTCCCTCTAGACTATGCGCTAGTAATCTCTATCCTCCGGCTGCACCAATATTTGACGATACATCTTCTCGATGTCGGCAGTTAATGCATACTGGTGCTTTCTGAAAAACAAAAGTTATGCACATAACTCCTTTTGCAAAACTGGTCCTACCATGAGGGCGTCGTTTAATGATATACCGGTTGATGACTTGGCTGATCCGTCAAACACGACCCTGGTTTTGATTGTCGTGCTAGACTCCTTTATCACTGCATGGTGTGGCAAATAATAACAAATTTTATCTTTTGGCGGTGCTTCGCACAGCGTCATATGCCACAATTCCTGATACTCTTTCATGAAATTTTTATAATCTAGCATCAGGTCTTTATTGGCAAGGAATTTCTTCTCCATATTATAGAATTTTTTTTTAGCCACCTTTAGGGTTTCACCCATTTGATTAATATTAGGTCGCAGCGGCAATCTTACCGCAAAACGTCCTTTCTCATCTCTTTGATGCGTGTGTAAGAAGCTCTCTTCACATGCTCTTTCTTCGTGGCTTCTATGTTTTACAGGAGCTAGTTCCTCTATTTTCCAAAAGCTTTCTAATTGCTTATGTAATAAATTTAAAGATAAATGACAGTAATTTACTGGCTTTTTTGGTTTCGGAGTGGAGAAAGGTCCGGATACAAGCCATCCTAGTTCGGTCCTTTGTAGTGTGAGTCCTGCTTCTCCAATTCTCATTCGATCAGCATGCAAGACTTCCCAAAATACCTCCGCTCCCAACAGCATATCTATCGGGCTGGTAATGTTGAAGTTCGGATCAGCTAATTGGAGACCGCTGGGGATCCCAGTGTCTTTTTTCTGAAAGGAAATTTGCGGCAGAGTACTGGTCACTTCAGAGATTATCAGGCATTCTATCTTCTTTTCGTATTCGGAATAGCTTGAAGTTATATTCAAATCAACTTTAGATCTTATATTTAAAACTTTATTGTTAATTCCCGTGACTGGAATATTGGCCCTTTTCGCTTTCAATTTTAATTTATTTGCAAATTCCTCACTTTGTAACGTAGCTGTCACCACATATTATATTAAACTTACCGTATACCGGTTATATGCTCCACCATAGCTTGCAGCAATAAGGGTAATTGAAATGATGACACAAAAATATCAATTGTGATAAAATAACATGAATGTACATTTGAGTTAAGCTTGATTACAAGAGCAAGAATTAAATTTAGAAAATCAGGGGTGGTTGGCTATTTGATAGCACAACGTAATTTGAACTCGGCCACGACATTTACTCCTAAAATTATATTAACTATAAAGCTTAAAATAAGACATCACCAATGAGCGCCAGTCTAGAAAACTCTTCTAAGAAAATTTATAAACGTGGTGATATCTAAGAGATAATGTGTCTAGTTCATGTGGATTAATAAAATTGTCTCACGTGCGTATATTAAATCTCCGACATCCAAGCAGCCCGTCCTGCGATGTGATTTCCTCCTGCCTCGAAAACCAACTGCCGGCTTCTCTGGAATTCAACGCTCAGCTTCTTTGAATCCAACGAGTGGCGGCTGAAATTTGATGCCAACGCGTGTCTAGAAGTCTTGTTATGTAAGCGGACAGTTCCTACCGCTACATTACCCCCCTGGCCAACAGAATTTCTGCAGGAAATTCCACTACGCCACCTGGCGCCTGCAGTCGCATGACAGAAGAGTGTTGCCGCTTCCAAAAGTATGTTGAAGCCATCCTAGAAGACCAACGTGAAGACGTCCAAGGAGCCATTCCCACAGAAAAAAATAATTTCAGTACCCTCCATGTTACTTGAAGTCGGATTAATGTCAGACTGGTGAGGTATTTGGAGTAACAGTGGTGCCATCTGTAAAAGCGGTTCCAATTGAAGAGAGACTTCTGCATACTCAATGCCACTTAGCTTCAAAATTACCAGCAAATTGTAGACGTCCAGAGAAAACTGAAGAGCCTTTCTTGAAGAAGTTCCAATTAAAGAAATATTTCTGCATACTCAATGCCACTTAGCTTCAAAATTACCAGCAAACTGTAGACGTCCAGAGAAAACTGAAGAGCCTTTCTTGAAGAAGTTCCAATTAAAGAAATATTTCTGCATACTCAATGCGATTTAGCTTCAAAATTACCAGAAGACTGTTGACGACCGGAGAAGACTGGAGAGCCATTCTTGAAGAAGTTCCAATTGAAGAAAGATTTCTATATTGTAGGTTAGAGATGGTTGTAACCGATGACTGATGTTGAGATCCAGAAAGAATTCCTAATAACACGTGAGACCTACTGATGGATATACTAAAACTTCAAAAGAAAAATTCAAGAAAAATCACCATGTTTTGAAAGATCTATGTTTTGAAAAAATCAATAAGATATACAACATTAACCATGATAAACAAAATTTGAAAGCAAAAAACAACTCTATTTTAAATTGTCGATTGATCTCCACCTTGTGTAGTTGCTGATGGAATATATAAATATTGAATTGAAATATTAAATAATAGTAAACTGACACCTATAGAATCCTAGAAAAGTAATATCCAAGAACCAAACCTCGAAAGATTCATTTGAAATTTTTTCATTTGAATTTTTTTTTTTTAATAACTCCCCTGCCATCTGTTGAAGAAAAAAGAAAAAAAAATAACTGTAATCATCTCGATCCACCCCATGATAATGATCATTAGGACTAATTAAAACTTCTGTTGAGTAAGTTTGTTTAATTTCTAAAAAAATAGTATTCCTCATAATTAATTAATATTAAATTCGAGATTCGTATTTAACACAAATGTGATAACTTTTAAACATGCAACAGAATTTCCTAAAACTCTGGAAAAATAGATATTATGAGCTTGTGTAGCTATCATTTTCAATGTACATATTTATCTGGTGAGGAAAATTAAACCTCCTCTGGAGAGCAAAAATAGCAAAAAAAAACTAAATATTCTAAGACAAACACTACACACATGTTAAGAATAAATAATACACACAAGATTAGGATCATCATACTTGTGAGAAGTATACATTCCAGGGATCAGAATGAACACTTCTAACAACAACGTTGTTATGCAAAAGACATTCCCGTTCCTTTCCTTTTGTTATTATAAAAAAAACAACAATGTCAATTACAAATCCAACATGTCTGATATTTCTCAACTATACCTAATCAAAGTATGGTCGTGATGGCCAGTCACTCCCACACTCTGACAACACTTAAGAAAGATAAAGAAAAATATAATAATGACAACACAACTATAATACCCAACAAATACAAAACACAATCACCACAAACATTCAACGTAAGGACACAAAGCGCAATCGTGTTTTCACGATGAATGTAAGTTTGCAAACATTATGTCGGTTTATGTATGCCACACAAAAATAGCGGTACTACAGACCGAAATAAAATCTCACCAAGAGAACAAAGTTTTGCTAGAAAAAAAAATGATTATGACACAGAACCATCAACTTGTTCTACCTTTAGCATATCTTTCACTTGAAAGGTACCCAGTGCCTTCCCATTCATGTCAGTTAATTGATACGCAACCGGGGAAATTTTCCCTACCTCCTTGCTTTTGATGAATTTTGGTGCAAGTTTAGCGGAAAAATGTTTACTCGCATCTGAAAGAATGAACGATCTTCGCTAGATGATATCTCCCACTTTGTACTAAATATCCCTGCGACGCAGGTTATACTGACGCTTATTGCGTTCATAAGACTGTCTTAACGATGTGCGCACCTGTGAAAAGATATCATTTATTTCCTGCAAATCAGCAGCCCAGGTGTCACGTTCTGAAAATTTAATATCCTCAGCATTGAAATCAGCATCTGCATATTCCTTACCTGAGATGACAATCTCTCTACCAAAATTAAGGAAAAACAGCGTGTACCCTGTGATCTCATGCACTGCTGTATTTATTGCTATTTCAATTTCCGCTAAATGGTTTGCCCATGTTCTGTGGTCAGAACCAACATATGAAGCAAGGGCTGAAACTAAAACCTTATTGACGCGTTCCACCGGATTATTCTGCGGGTGATACCTACAGTTGTAAAACAAAAGCCTAATGTTGAATTTTTTAACTAAAGCCTTCATTTCCCGTGAAATAAACTGTGGCCCATTATCCATGACGATGGTGTCTGGTACCCCAAACTTATAAAAAATTTCATCTTCAAGAATGGATTGCCAGGGTAGTGCCCGATTATTGGGTTGTTGAGAGTTTTTTCGGGTGGCTGCCCTGCAAGCGGTTGGACGAGCGAGCAAAAATAACGCGGGTAGATTTAGATCGGGACAATACGGAAACAATATGAGGGACGAGGATTCCGCGGTGCGCGTGGCGTTAGGCGAGAAAAAATGGAGATTGAAATTTTTAGAAAAAGATCGCGCGGATACGTTGAACTTATCCTTTGGAGACTTTCCGTTTAAATTTACAAAACACAAAACCAACGTTTCGACTCCTGTGTGAGATCGGCCGGTGCTTGTTCGAGTGTTGTGGCTTGAAGAGATGAAAATATACAATCGTTTGTTTGAAAGTAAAAATGGTTTTATTTGTGAGTGGTTTTGAGGGGTAATTCCTTGGAGACTGCACTGGATTGCCACGCATGCTGTTGAGGTGACGCAAAGATGAAGCATCATTGTCCCTTTAAACGTTCAATGGATGCTGAATGATTGAGGATGGCCTCTCGCACTCTATCCCACGAATCTCTACCCGGCGCAATCTGGTCACCGCTGGCGGACTCTCCAAACACCTTCAAACATGATCAAGGTTCTTCAATGCTTTTATACATTATGTCTCCTTGCCTTAGCCCCATAATAGCCCTGGTGATTGACAAGGGTCCATGCTCATCAGACGGGACATCAGACGGGACATCAGACGTGACATCAGACGTGACATTGGCGCCCAACGTAAATAAAGTTTTAAAACAACTTTAGGTGCTCGGTACGCCTATGGCAAGGGGATACTCTCTATCGTATCAAATTTAAGATTAAAATTGTAATTTAATATTTTTTAATGTATAAATTCTCTAATAATATGCTTAATGTTTATATATGATGTGCATTACGAAGTACTTATGTGTGTGCATTGCGTGGTTGCGTTGTGGCTTCATTCGCTTTACATTGATGTTTTGTTCGGTAGTGTAATGGTTCCATCCTTCTACATTTATACCTATATTGAAATAATGGTTATTTCTCCTGTCTGATCTGCAAAATGTTGTAACATCCTGGTCATTGCCCTTCGATTTTCCTAAGCTGTTGGTGGCGCCCTTAAAGGACTACCTTAAGAAGAAACCCTAGCTAAGTCTTTCGACCCCCGTATGGAACATACGGCAGAAGATCTTAAGATTTAATTCGCAATAATGCCCCTTTTTCAGCGTTGTGTTTCTTTTTTGGTTTTGAAATTCATATGAGATATGAACGGGCTATTAATGCATATATTTGTGGTAATCCTGGTTCGTTTAAATTAGAGTGAATGATCCCCTTACCATTGAAATTTTTAAAACTTTCTTACAAGACCGCGTGTTTAGCCTACTCCTGCCACCTGCAGTACGCCTAACTCTTATACAGTGGTAATCGCTTGTAAACCTTTCCTTTTAAGCTCTTTCCTACCTTTAATAAATCCGAGGACATGAAATAGTTTCGTTATTGCATAAATTAGTATAGTATGGTATTGACATGCATAGTGCGACGGTTTTCGTCATCTCAGCTCCGGAGTCGCCTCCATTCTGTTTTACATATATTAATTTTGTTACTCGACACTTAATCTTTTATAGGGAAGGGACGAAAGGGGGGGGGGAGAGGAAGGGTAAACTATATGATCGAAATGTTTTTTTTTGCAAATTACGTTGGCTCCTCCGCTGACCAAATACGAGAACGGTGGATGGTGATCAGAAATCAAACGCTGACTCTGACATGGCTAGACTATACCCCACAGCTGGCGACCCATTTCATAAAGGTACCCTGACCTGTCGGATCCATTCACGTCCAAGAGAAAGCGAATTAAGTCATCACGCCACTTCCGAAATCGCTCCAACGCCCATTCCTCCGGACGAACTACTTTACTGAGTCTAGATGGGGAAGGTAATTGCATCCCATATCATGATACTATCGCGAAAAGTGTTTCGTGTAGGTTTTGGCTGATGAAGCTCAATCTCCCACGTGCCGTCAGACCTACAGTTCACCTCAAAGAAGCTGCTGTAATTCCGCCAAGGGAGCGTTCCAGTTGGCTTACATCAGCCTCTCGGTCGACACCATTGGATAATGTGATAGCGCTGCGGACTTATCCCCACGTCATCTCACGCCGTCGCCCTCCACGTGGATTTTCACAAACGTCCAAAGTGCCTTCGTCCTACACGCCCCGACTGCAGGCCATGTTCCCGTTCATTACCAATTGGCATCACTATTTCCATTCCACTTTCGTGCCCAATAACTCCACACGGCTCCGTCAGAGGGTGTAGTCCCCCAGCGCTCCGTTGGCCCGATCCGCCCACGCTGGCAACCCCTCTCACGTGATAGCGTGAGAAAAAAAATCCTTCTGTCTAGTCCGTGTTTGTGAGAAACGGATTTGCAGCGACACTATCAGACATTACCCAACTATGAAGTTTAGTCGAGGGGTAAATTTGGGAATGGGGTAAGGCTTGAGGGTAATTATATTGATATTGTCGGGGAATCCTGAAAATTGACATGTTGGTTTTATGTACATATTAAAGTGGATTAGTAGTAACTGTCAGTCGGCAAATATCAGCATCACGCGTTCCAAGTCCATCTGGGAATTTGGTTGAATTGAATTGGAAATAAAAAACACTTACCCAGCCCCTGTCCGCTAAATAACAACATCCAGGTCGGGTTTTACACAACCGTTGCCATTTTGGGGGGGGGTATTCGCGAATATCACTAGATTTTCCCTGAGCTTATACATAATATTTTTACCTCTACCTGATACATCCTCAACCTTATCTTCCTAATTTTGCTTGTGTTACCCTCTCTACCGGCCGTAATGAATGTGCTTCGATATCCCCTCCCTAACCTAGTAGTTATTGAAAAATTTCGTTGTAACACGGTTTCGATCGAGACCATCACGCAAATAGCAAGATATTTAGGTATATAGATTTCAGTTATAATTTGACTTTAATCCGAGGCTCCATTGAAGCCCCCAATTAAAGTTTTATCACTTTCATTTAATTTTTTCCGAGAAGAATATTTTTGGTTTATTATCTTTTGACTACAATCTTTTGTTTATGATCCGTGACTTTATTTGAATCCATAACAATCGCGCTCAACTTTATTCGACTTCTTATTAATTTTAATACAATTCATTTATAATCCGTGACTTTATTTGAATAATAATATAATAATAATAACATAACATTTATATAGCGCAGTTTTGTGTTGTTTTACTACAAGTGCGCTTAACTATAATAAACTTAAAATAAAATTTCCTATTATGTTCCTTTTAAAAAAAAAATAATTACATAATATGAAATAAAGAATAAACGGTTTACACAAAAGCAGAGAATAAAATTTAACAATAACAGTGCTATTTTAGTAGAGGATAACAATAAAAGACAGTGACAGTGCACGAAAAATAAGAACTTTAAAATTAAAATATTATATAAAACAGGAAAACATTAAAATATTATATAATAGGTGGACATTAAACATAAAAGTACAATAAGGAGGAAACCGAAACCAAACAATTACCGGAAAACTTCAACCATAACAATCGCGTTCAACTTTATTCGAGAAGGAATTTTAACGTTTATTAATTTTAATTACAATTCATTTATAATCCGTGACTTTATTTAAAACATAAAACTCGCGTTCTTTTTTTTTTTTTTTTTTATAAATTTAATTTAGATAAAATTTGATAATATTATTATTAAGTTCTGCAAGTGTTTTAGTTTTTTATTATTGTGACAGCTGTTTCGGCTTACAAGGCCATTTTCAAACTGTGGTTAGTCCACATTGAGACGACGTTTTTATACTATTTCAAATGTAAATTTTGAAGGTGCATACATTGATTTATTACTGGTTACACCGATGACATGATCTATTGTTGGTTAAACCAATCTATGTTTTCCCCTCAGTAAATGGTAATGGGTTCTTAATTATTTACTAATGACTTTATTGCTATGAATTATTTGGGTGCATTATACTGCTTGGGTTTTGTGAAAATACTGAGAAGTGGTGAGTAAAATATTTTCCGTACTTTATTAATTAGTGTTAAATTTGGGTCATTCGTTCGTTTATTGATTTCTAATTGTTCAAGTAAATTTAATCTAATGCCCTTTTTTTCTATATGCAATGGTTTAGGACCCTTGTTGTTAAGTGGGGTATGATTATTCACCAAGAGATGTTCTGCGAATTTTGAGGATGTGTTTTTATTATTATAACTCGCGTTCTTCTTTACTCGAGAAGGAAATTTTAGCATTTATTAGTTTTAGTTACGATTCATTTAGACCAATTAAACTTTTCAACCTGAATTTATTATTACGTCAAGGACACTGAGTCTAATTTCTTCAAACACTAAATTGAACTGTATTTTTTTGACCAGAAAATCTCTGAAGTCCAGAATTATTTACCAAAGTGATAATTCCTCGTAACGCGGCGCGTATACTTCCTTAAAGGTCCTCGGCGACTTGTGACGAACTCCCCGATTTGTGCCCGCGCTCGATGTTTTATAATAGTAATTAACTACGCTTGTCATTGCAATCTCAGCTTTATTGAAACGCCACGGCCCTATCTTCCTTGCGCAATATCCCCTGTGTCACTTAAAACTTACCGGGTCTATACTTCTGCGTTTCTCAAAAAAAACGGGCATTTGCCGTCTCACAGCACAGGCCCGCACTGGTGAAATTCTCCAGTTCGCCTCACCTGGTAGGTGTCTTCTAATCTGTCAGAATTGACCCTTTCTTCTAATTTAATTTTATTCGCGCTCCTATTTGGTCCGTGATGTGTGTTCTGATGACCTTCCCTTTAGTGCGCTAAGGCACCCTCTTACGCGTAACTAGTCAAAATTTTCCTTTTGATTCTCCGTTTTTGTGAGTATTTCCTACAGCCTACCTTCAGTCTTCTTTCTTCCGTGTGAAAATAGAACTTGCCACTCGCCTCTTGTCGAATTGAATGGTGTACACGTTCGTCCCTCCCTTTACCTCCCGAATCGATCACTTCTGACAAACATTCCCATTCCTCCGTATGATAAATCCCTTGCGCAAGGTCGTCTCTTACATTGCACATTTATTCACCTTCCCTTTTCGTAGTTTAGTATAACAATCACACTTTTCACTGATTATTCCAACCTCCTAAGGTCTTTTCGGTACTTGTTCTAGTTGAAATGTCCCAGTACACATCATGTCGCTTACTCCTTGCCTTCTGTCCGAGACCGCATCGGTTTGATAGCCTGTTTATCTCTCCGGCCATTTTTATTCCAAGAATTATTACTGGATTTTCACGATTCCTCTCTGCAATTATGGGTGTTGGCCCTAATGATCCTGTCACACGCCTATCTTTTGTCTTTGTCTCTCCCCTCACCTCACATTAATCAGAGGTTTCAAGTACCCGTCATAACAAACTCGTATGTACTCGGTCGTAATTCCTCTGCCAAACGTTTATACATTAATTTTAATGTATTTTCGTCTTCCATAAGCCACGTATAAAATTAAGTACTTTCGATAACGGTTATTACCGACTAGATGACGCAAAACCATGTTATAAATCAAAGCCTAAACACACCCCTTTTCACGTAATTCCCTTTGTTCTGTCAGAAAGTCGCGCCCCCTCCTTCTCTATCTGACCATGATTGGCCAATCCAATCATTCCGTCGCAACCCTAAAGGAAACTCCCCCACCTTTGTATGCAGTTCCCTGTAATTCATATGCGACTGTGCCGATAGGTGGCTCTACTATGACGGTTTATATCATTTACCTCGGGAGGGACCTTGATTCATCACAGTAGACGGTGTAAAATTTTGACGTGAACTAGCTTCGTTCGCTCATTTGCTCGAAATATATTTTTTTTAATTAACTACTGAATTGATATTCGGGTACTGTTGTTTTATTTCACTGGTAACACGGACCTGTCAGTTGACATTGTTTTGAACATAATGACAGCGATAATGTTTATTATTGTCGATCATTTGATATGCCATTACATTTGTAAATGCGAGCTATACACTTATATAGAATTTGAACACATTTGAGACGACTTGCGGTAACGTGTTAGTGTACCAGATTGTTTTTTAAAATTTCAGAGTTATTGTCTTTTAAATAATTTTTTTTTGAAAAATTTCTAAAAATTTTGTTCTCATTACAATCAAAATGGCGATTTCTAATATAAACGGAGCTACAAAGGAGGAGATGATGCAAATGTTAACGGAAGTGAATATCACTCCAGAAAGTACATTATCAGCTATGCGGGAACAGGCTCGTATGTATAATAAGAGCTTAAAACAATCCAGTAGTGATTCTTTACAACAAAATGAAGGCAATAGTGATAATGCGAATCAGACTACAAACATAGTTAATAATAATTATTATCAATCTGCAAATACAAATACGTCCGTACATTCTTGGGGTATTAAATTTTCGGGTTCTTCTGATGTTAGGGATTTTATACAACGTGTGGAAGAGTTATCTAGATGCCGTCATATAGAACTGTCATCGGTCGTGATTTCCTTTGCTAATCTTCTGGAAAATGAAGGCAATAGTGACAATGCGAATCAGACTACAAACAGAGTTAATATTAATTATTATCAATCTGCAAATACAAATACGTCCGTACATTCTTGGGGTATTAAATTTTCGGGTTCTTCTGATGTTAGGGATTTTATACAACGTGTGGAAGAGTTATCTAGATGCCGTCATATAGAACTGTCATCGGTTGTGATTTCCTTTGCTAATCTTCTGGAGGGGAGAGCTCATTAGGTTAGGTTAGGTTAGGTCAGGTCAGGTCAGGTCAGGTCAGGTCAGGTCGGGTCGGGTCGGGTCGGGTCGGGTCGGGTCGGGTCGGGTCGGGTCGGGTCGGGTCGGGTCGGGTCGGGTCGGGTCGGGTCGGGTCGGGTCGGGTCGGGTCGGGTCGGGTCGGGTCGGGTCGGGTCGGGTCGGGTTAGGTTAGGTTAGGTTAGGTTAGGTTAGGTTAGGTTAGGTTAGGTTAGGTTAGGTTAGGTTAGGTTAGGTTAGGTTAGGTTAGGTTAGGTTAGGTTAGGTTAGGTTAGGTTAGGTTAGGTTAGGTTAGGTTAGGTTAGGTTAGGTTAGGTTAGGTTAGGTTAGGTTAGGTTAGGTTAGGTTAGGTTAGGTTAGGTTAGGTTAGGTTAGGTTAGGTTAGGTTAGGTTAGGTTAGGTTAGGTTAGGTTAGGTTAGGTTAGGTTAGGTTAGGTTAGGTTAGGTTAGGTTAGGTTAGGTTAGGTTAGGTTAGGTTAGGTTAGGTTAGGTTAGGTTAGGTTAGGTTAGGTTAGGTTAGGTTAGGTTAGGTTAGGTTAGGTTAGGTTAGGTTAGGTTAGGTTAGGTTAGGTTAGGTTAGGTTAGGTTAGGTTAGGTTAGGTTAGGTTAGGTTAGGTTAGGTTAGGTTAGGTTAGGTTAGGTTAGGTTAGGTTAGGTTAGGTTAGGTTAGGTTAGGTTAGGTTAGGTTAGGTTAGGTTAGGTTAGGTTAGGTTAGGTTAGGTTAGGTTAGGTTAGGTTAGGTTAGGTTAGGTTAGGTTAGGTTAGGTTAGGTTAGGTTAGGTTAGGTTAGGTTAGGTTAGGTTAGGTTAGGTTAGGTTAGGTTAGGTTAGGTTAGGTTAGGTTAGGTTAGGTTAGGTTAGGTTAGGTTAGGTTAGGTTAGGTTAG